>NW_022196905.1:151549067-151555450 GCF_008632895.1 Mastomys coucha | reverse complement strand
GGGGGTCTGTATGGACATTGATGTGGGGGGTCTGTATGGATATAGGGGGTCTGTATGAGGGTGGGGGATCTGTATGGGCATAGAGGGCCTGTATCAGGGTGGGGGGATCCTTATGGGCATAGAGGGCCTGTTTGAGGGTGAGATGGGGTCTTCATGGAATGGGGCTCAGATTAAGTGGCAGAGCTCTTAATTCTGGAAGGTTTTGTACCTAGGCAGCAAATAGAACATGCTTTAGAGCTCTGATGTCTTAATTAGAGGGGTATCAGAATGGATACTTACTGAATAAAAGATAAGGATTTGTTATTCTCCTCAGATAAAGTATAAGGCCTGTGTTTGATTCACTTTAAGAATGAGACTCAGCTGTTCCACATCAAAATAAACACCCCAGTGACCAAAGCGGGGAGCTGATGACATTCAGGGTTTTTAATCTAGGGATGAAGGCTCTGCCGGCTTTACCAATGATCAACAATGGCGCCATGGGGGAATTATCCTGTGTGCATCGGCTCTGCTGCTCTCGCTTCTGCTAGGTTCTCAGGACTGCTGTAGCTTCACCTTGCTCCCTGAGAGTTAACTTTTCGTCAGTGGCAAAAACAATAAGAATGTGGGCACAGAGCATCTAGAGTTGCAACATGACAGTGAAACAAGGACCCATGCAGGCGTGGGAAAGATCTCCTCTGCCCTGGTAAACCAAACAGCAGTTTCAAAAACCAGGTAGAAGGATTTAAAAAGATGTTCTATGAATGGATTGGCTACCTTTGGCATTCAGGATGAAAGTCGTTTGTATTTAATACAAATTTTCCTCCTTTGCTAAAACGTGTGGTGCCTGTGGCTGTCAGCTGCTGTATCAGTTTCTGTGAAGAAAAAAAAATTGGCATGCCGTGGTATATTGTCTATTTCTTACCAAAGTATTTAAAAAGTACTAGGGAATTTTTAATTGCTGTAAAGGTGTGTATGTGGGGGGGATACCCACACTGGGAACATCTTTTTCCAAGAAAATGTCAAAAGTTAATTCGCTTAATTAAAAGTCTGAATTACAACACCTAATTTTTAATTGAATGGGAATATTATAATAATTAAAGACAAATAATGTTTCTGAGCAATTTGGGATTAACATTAGACTTAGAAACTTAGTACTGTGCAGCACAACTGATCTGTGTCTCTGCATTTTGGGAATCTCTGTTCTGTTTCCGCAAGTAGCAGGTTTCCTAGGCAGTGTCTACTTGCATGGAAACCGACCTGAAGCGCTCCATTCCTGTTGGCTCTGGTTGTGTGGCCATGCTGTAAGTCATTCTCTGTGGTGTTGAATGTAAATGTTGAATACAGTTGGGGAACAGGTTTGTATTACGTGGAGTGAAGTTGGCTGTTTCCATGATGGTTGAGAGTCTCATCTCATTCTTTCTGGGAAGCCCCAAGTTGAATGGGATGACTAGGCACTGAAAAGGGAAAACGTCATGTTAGTTTTTGTCACCTTGGCACATATCTAGAGATATACAGAAAGAGGGAATCTCAGTTGAGGAACTGTCCTTACAAGATTGACCTGGGGACAAGTCTATGAGGTATTTTCCCGATTGTTGATTTATGCGGGAGTGCTCAGCACATCGTGGGCAGTGTCATTCCTGGAGAGGCAGGCCTTGTCTGGATAAGAAAGACAAATGAACTAGTCAGGGAGTAAGCCAGGAGATATTCCTGCATGGTGTCTGCTTAAGTTCCTACCTCTAGGCTCTTGCCTTGGGTTCCTGTTCTGAGTTGCCTTGATGATAGACTGTAATGTGGAAGTGTAAGCTGAACTAAGCCCTTTCCTCTCCAATGGCTTTTGCTCCATGCTTTATCTCAGCAACAGAAAGCAAACTAAGATGTTATAGGCCTGAAACTAATTGATACAACTGTTGGCACTTGGAAAGGCCTTCAGTCCTTCTCCACACCTGTGCTGGGTAGTTTTATGTCAACTTGACACAAGCTATGATTTTTTTGAAAGAAGGGAACTTCAGTTGACAAGATGCCTCCATGAGATCCACTGTAAGGCATTATATTAATTAGTGGTGGAAGGGGGATGGCCCAGCCCATTGTGGGTGGTGCTGATGGTTCTAGGTTCTGTAAGAAAGCAGGCTGAGCAGCATCCCTCCATGGCCTGGCATTAGCTCTTATTTCCAGGTTCCTGCCCTGTTTGAGTTCCTGTCCTGATTCCCTTCAATGATGAACTAAGATGTGGAAGTGCAAGCCAAATAAACCCCTTTCTTCTCAACTACTTTGGTCATTGTACTGGCTGGTTTTATGTCGACTTGACACAAGCTGGAGTTATCAAGAAAGGAGCCGGGCAGTGGTGTCGTACGCCTTTAATCCCAGCATTTGGGAGGCAGAGGCAGACGGATTTCTAAGTTCAAGGCCAGCCTGGTCTACAGAGTGAGTTCCAGGACAGCCAAGGCTACACAGAGAAACCCTGTCTCGAAAAAAACCAAAAAAAAAAAAAAAAAGAAAGAAAAAGAAAAAAAAAAAGGAGCCTCCCTTGAGGAAATGCCTCCATTAGATCCAGGTGTAAGGCATTTTCTCAATTAGTGATCAGGGATGGGAGGGCCCATTGTGGGTGGTGCCATTCCTGGACTGATAGTCTTGGGTTGTATAAGAAATCAAGCTGAGCAAGCCATGGGAAGCAAACCAGTAATAACATCTCTCCATGGCCTCTGCATCAGCTCCTGCCCCCCATGTATGTTCCATTCCTGACTTCCTTTGGTGATGAACAGCAATGTGGAAGTGTAAGCTGAATAAACCCTTTCCTCCACAACTTGCTTCTTGGTCATGATGTTTGTGCAGGAATAGAAATCTTGACTAAGGTAGTCATGGTGTTTCATCAAAATAGTAGTCCTAATTAAGACAAGTGGTACAGGGATAGCCGGGGTTTTGCTATGACAGACCTGAACATGTTGTTTGGGAGGATTGTAGAAGGATTTTGGAACTTTGGGCTAGAAAAAGACATTGAGTGTTGAGAGATCAGTGAGCTGTTCTGTAAAATCTTAGAAGATGAGAATATTGGGAGAAGTATATATGATGGGAGCCTGGCTTATGAGGTTTCAGAAAGAAGCGAAGACTCCACCGGGCCGTATATGTGAAGAATCTGTGGTGCCTACTCAGCTGGAGCTGAGGAAACATCAGCAGTGATTAACACATGACCAGAATTAACAAAGTGAACCCTTGGCTTTGTTGGGACAATGGATGCTGGTCATCTGGAGGTAAGAAGATATCAGCATTGTTGAGTTGATATCTTCTGATGAGTGTTTCCTAGGGATCAGCACACAGAAGCTGCGTTCTAGATTCGGCCAAGGCTGTACCTTTCGCTGGCAGCCAAACTTGGTAGTATAAGAGTAACCCAGGTGGTGCTGGTTTTGAAGGTATGAAGGGGTCACAGAGAGCAGGTGGGGCTTGGCACTGTGGCAGGGTTGAAGTCCTGAAGAGAGCCTGAGAAAGGCTATTGGTGAAAGTACAGCCCATTTGCTGCAGAAAACTCCAGCATTTTGGATGTGCCAATACCATGGGATGACTGCCAAGGGTAGCAGCAGGTGTGAAGTGAAGCTAGACTGAGCCTAGGAGATAATCTGTGTTTTAGGAGTCAGGACGGAGCCAGAGAAGTGAAAGAAGCTTCTTGTAGGAGCCCAGAAGACCATCAGTGAATCCCAAATAATTAGGAGTTGAGTCATTTACACTGTTGGAGTTTTGTTTTCTTTGTTCAGACTATAACTACCACCTGGTCCTTTCTTCTTGAAGAATGAACGTATTTAAAAATTTTGTTTTGTTTTATTTTACAGTAGCCCACAGGTCAGAGACTGAATTTTAAAAGATTTTGGATTTTAAAGAGATTGAATTTTTAAAGATTGTGGAACTTTTAAAATTTGAAATATTTTATACTATGTTCATATTAATGTGAGATCTTGGGGATGGATAAGAAAGGAAAGGTGTGGGTAATACTAGTAATGTTTATGTGTCAAATTGACAAAGGATCAGTTGTCCTGGCTAGCTTTGTGTTGACTGTACAAAAACTAGACAGGAGGGAACCTCAGTTGAAAAAATGTCCTAAAACATCCAGTTGCAAGGCATTGTCTTAATTAGTAGTCGATGGGAGAGGGCCCAGTCCATGTGAGTGGTAGTATTCTGTCTTAGTCAGGGTTTTACTGCTGTGAACAGACTCTATGACCAAGGCAACAATTTTTTTTTTTGGATAGTTTCTTTATTTACATTTCAAATGTTTTCCCTTTTCCAGGTCTCCCCTTCAGAAACCCCCTATGCTATCCCCCTCCCCTGCCTCTATGAGGGTGCTCCCCCACCAACCCACACACTCCTATCTTCCTGCCCTGGCATTACCCTACGCTGGGGCATTGAACACCCTCAGGACCGAGGGCCTCTCTTCCCACTGATGTCCATATGATGGCCACATATATGGCCAGAGCCATGGGTCCTTCTGTGTGTATTCTTTGGTTGGTGGTCCAGTCTCCAGGAGATTGGGGGGCTGGTCTGACCTGTTGACACTGCTGCTCCCTCCATGGGGCTGCAAACCCCCTCAACTCCTTCAGTCCCTTCTCCAACTCCTCCATCAGGAACCCTGCACTCAGTCCAATGTTTGGCTGTGAGCATCTGCCTCTGTATTTGTCAGGCTCTAGCAGAGCCTCTCAAGAGAGAGCCATGTCAGATTTCCATCAGTAAGTACTTCCCAGCATCCACAATAGTGACTGGGTTTGGTGGCTGTACATGGGATGGATTCCCAGGTGGGGAAGTCTCTGGATGGCCTTATTTTCAGTCTCTGCTCCACACTTTGTCTCCATATTTTCTCCTGTGAGTATTTTGTTCCCCCTTCTAAGAATCACTGAAGCATCCACCTTTGCTCTTCCTTTC
Source organism: Mastomys coucha (assembly GCF_008632895.1). Classification (NCBI taxonomy): domain Eukaryota; kingdom Metazoa; phylum Chordata; class Mammalia; order Rodentia; family Muridae; genus Mastomys; species Mastomys coucha. Next base: position 151,550,572 of record NW_022196905.1, on the reverse strand, counting down.
TCTTGGGCTTCATATGGTCTGTGAATTGTATCTTGGGTATTCCGAACTTTTGGGCTAAAATCCACTTATCAGTGAGTATATACCATGCATGTTCTTTTGTGACTGAGTTACCCCAGGATGATATTTTCAAGTTCCATCCATTTGCATATGAATTTCATGAGGTCATTTTTTTTTAATAGCTGAGCAGTACTCCATTGTGTAGATGTACCACAATTTCTGTATCCATTCCTATGTTGAGGGACATCTGGGTTGTTTCCAGCTTCTGGCTATTATAAATATGGTTGCTATGAATATAGAGGAGCATGTGTCCTTATTACATGTTGAAGCATCTTCTGGATATATATGCCCAGGAGTGGTATAGCAGGGTCCTCAGGTAGTACTATGTTCAATTTTCTGAGGAACCGTCAAACTGATTTCCAGAGTGGTTGTACCAGCTTGCAGTCTCACCAGCAATGGAGGTGTGTTCCTCTTTCTCCACAACCTCTCCAGCATCTGCTGTCACCTGAGTTTTTGATCTTAGCCATTCTGACTGGTGTGAGGTAGAATCTCAGGGTTGTTTTGATTTCCAAGACCACTCTTAGAAGGACAACATTTAAATGAGGCTGGCTTACAGGTTCACAGGTTCAGTTCATTATCATTAAGGTAGGAGCATTGAGGTATCCAGGCAGACATGGTGCAGGAGGAGCTGAGAGTTCTACAGCTTCATCAGAAGGCAGCTAGGAGAAAACTGACTTCCAGGTAGGTAGGACAAGGGTATTAGAGCCCACACTCACAGTGACACACCTACTCTAACAAGGCCACACCTCCTAATATTGCCACTCCCTCGGGCCAAGTATATACAAACCATCACACCATCCCTGGTCCTAGTGTTTATCATAGCAATAGTAACCCCAACTAACACACCATCACTAGTAGTATGAAGTTAGTACATGGCACATGGGAAGGAGCTATCTGCCATGAAAAGGTGTCTGCCAGTGACCCTTCTAGATGACACATACAACCGGAAGTGGGGAGCCAAGTGCCCGTATCTCGAACAAATGGCGGATTACATTACACCCTTACGCTGAGGTTTTATAACCCTCACAGCTTTTAAGGCAGCCGTCTTTACATGGGGGATGGTGATGATGGGTTCTATGTAGGATGAAAACTCACCAGGAAATCTCTTAACTTTCCCGACCCACCATTCCCCCCACATAGTGTAGGCTATTGCCTTCTGTTCACTCTGTTAACTTGCTGTGTCCATGCACATACCCATGAAAGCATTGCCCTGTGCAAATTAGTGGCCAAATACTTGGACCCTGAATTTAGTTAGAAAGGTGTCCAAGCTTTTGAATGAGGGGTGTGTTGTGTCAGTCTCCCAGTGTGGTGCTTAGCTGTCCAACAATATCCTCTTTAGAAATGGCACAGAGGTAGTTGGATATCAGAAATAGTTACCTCCAGATCTTCCTAAGCAGGACACACAGAGGTCCAGGAGGAAAGGAGCTGGTTTCTCGGGGGGGGGGGGG
>NW_022196905.1:151512312-151549057 GCF_008632895.1 Mastomys coucha | reverse complement strand
AGGACTCTTATGGGTAATCTTGTTAGAAAAGGCAGAAAGATAATTTAAATGCCTTCTAAGCAGTGGTCCCTCCCTCTTAATACTTTCAAGGCCAGTAATCTGGTCTTTGTTTTATTCCAGGGCTGCCAGCCTGACCACTGATAGGCTTGGCATGCAGCTGATGTTGGCAGCAGGCTCAAGGCTGTCAGAAGCCAGCTTGAACGGACGCTGTGCAGAGACGCCAGCCTCCTGTGCGTCAGAAGCCAGCTCTGATTTGTATGGAACCAGCAGGTACTTTTCTTCCTGCGAGGTGCTGCTTTTCTCACAAATCACAATTTCTGACTGGAAAATAATCTATGGAAATACTGTGTCCGCCACACATGGGGATATGAACCACAAGGAAGACTCACCATGCAGAGATCAGTAAAAGCACATTCATCAATATTATTTGTGTGCATGAGGTACTGTCTACAAAGGTTCTGGCCAAATTATTTCCTAAAAATTCAGCCCTAGGGGCCTTATTGAAAGGGTTAATACTTTTCCTACTGTGCTCCGAGTTAGGAAAAAAAATCTCTTAAATACTCAATTAACACTTGAAAAGTTTTTGTACATTGCATTTGTATTTTTAGGACCTCATCTCTTAAGCACGGCAATGAGCATAGATTTGAGTAATAAATTCAGAAAAATAATTTCTTTTTAGATAAGAATGAGAAAAAGGCATAGATTGGCCTTTAAATGGGTTATGCTATTCACTGATGCCTTGGATTATTAAGAAACCAGTAAGCTAAAAAAAATAAAACCCACAAATTATTCATCATCTTTCTCCCACTGTCCCCTGTCCCCCCCCCCCCAAAGCTGAAAAACATGCTGATCGTACAGAGTCAGTCTTTCCCCAAATACATGGTCATTTTCTTGGAAGAGGTAATGGCAGCAGGTTGTTGATTGCAGAATGTGGATTGCAGTGGGTTATGCTAACATTTCATCTAATCCTTTCAAAATTAAATAAATTTAATGCTAATAAAACTCCTTTAGCGAGTTGTCTACCGACCCCATGTGGGTCTCAGAGGGACACTTATGGTTGCATTTGGGGTCCCAGTAGAGGGTGAGATTATTTTCTCAAGTTTCAAGCTTAAATAAGCCGAGGATCTTGTTGATTCTGAGCTGAAGCTGTGGGTCGTTGTGTGGGGATTAGCGGAGCCATTTTGGAAACCATTTCGAATCAGGTTAAAATGAGTCTCACGTTTATAGGTTCTCTGGCCTTTTGGTATGTGTGGTGTGGCAGACGCAGCACACTTAGGGTCTGTTGTGAACCTATTTAAGTCAGTAGTAATTCCTTGTTAAATAACCAAACCTTTGGGGGAATCAAGCTATAATCCAAAATAAACTAACTTTGGAAGGTCACGTATGTCTGACTGTTATGAACTCTTGTGAAATGGGTCGCAAAGTGATTAGAATTTTCCTCTGACAAAGGCTCTCTGTGAAGTCACAGCTCTCTTGCAGCGATGCTCACTTTAACTAAAAGCATCTTTGCTTTCTGAAGAGAGTTTTTTCCTTTGAGATTACTGAACCAAAACATCTTTGGACAAAACACAAATACTTCCTAAGTTAGGAAAATCTTGGAATTGCATGATTAAAATTTCCTAATTAGGTTAGAAAATTAAAATTTTCAAGATATAAATTATTTTAATGTTAGTACATATAAAAAAGAGTAATAAAATCAACTGGCTAGCAATAATAGCTTTTTTCCTATAAGAGTCTCTTTATGAATACATTCTGAGACAGTAATTTCTAGAAAATTCCATTTCTGTGGCCCCCAACTGGATATAAATGTTCAGAAAATGAAACCCTTTGCTTGCCAATAGTTGTGAACACTCAAAATAATATGATATGTGCCTCTTCCCAGCAAATGTGGACTGCATTTAGTTGCACAAGGAGAGTCTGTGGCTTAAATACCATGTGCGGCTGTAAGGAAGTCGGGGCTCAGCGGGTGGGGTAAGCATGCCCACCCAGCTCTCTTGTACCCACACTGAAATTGTGTCCAATATAGAAAGCCCGAGACTTCATCACAACAGCTGTTACGCTGGTAAATGGCAAAATATGTTATCTCGGCCCACAGTTCTACATATTTATGGGACAATTTTAGTCACAGACTTAGTAGTTAGACTGAGTACAGTTCATAATCCACCAGTAGTTTTACACTAAACTGGTTTGACAGAAGCAGAAATTGCTATTCAGCATTCTGGGTTAGGAGACAAGAAGAGGCTGACACGTTCAATCCTATTTAAGCAGGATAAGAGCAGTACAAATAAATGGTTCAGTAGTTTTATCCACCGGCTTCCTAAGAATGGTTATTATGCCTCATGCTTTCTGTGGGAGATTCATGAATAAACCTCACACATTTGTTTAAAACTCTGAGCACAAGACAGAGTGGAAACCAGAAAGGCTCCCTCCTTCTGGGTCTGGAGATATTCAGGAATTCAGTTAGGAAAATGAAATTCATTTCTAGTCTGCGAAGAGACTGGGAATGTGCAGCAGAGTACACCAGCAAGTCCCACAATGGAAAACCTTCGTCATACTTTGGTATGCACTGTGACAATGTTGTTAGTTTTTAGAACCTGTGTCCTGGTGCTTGGATTACTCTGGAGAATATCAAAGAAAAGGAAACACCACAGGAAAAAATGTTCTTTGGTTACAGAGCTCTGAGAGGGTATCCCTGTGGGCACAGGTATTCTCTCTCTCTCTCTCTCTCTCTCTCTCTCTCTCTCTCTCTCTCTCTCTCTCTTTGTGTGTGTGTGTGTGTGTGTTTGTGTGTGTGTGTGCACAGGCCACACATCAACTGTGGGTCTTATCCCTCTAGTATTATCTAACTTGGTTTTTGAGACTGAGTCTTTCACTGGCTTGGGGCTCACTGATTTAGATTAGGCTGGCTAGCTAGCAAACCCCAGGGATCTTCCTTTGTCTGTGTCCCTAGAGCTGGGATTACAAGCTTACACCATCCACCTTGCCCAACTTTAATATAATTTCTGAGGACTGAAATCAGGTGCCCATATCTGTAGGGCTAACACTCTGCTCACAGAGCCATCTCCCCAGTTCAGACCTCCTGCACCTTTCTTAGCTTTTATCGAAAATTTCAGTTTATCATGGGTCTTAGGAGTCACAATTATGCTTTCCTTTTTAATACACTGGTCACATTCTTAGTTTAAAAAATTATTTGCTCATTATTTGTGACTACTTGCTTGTGTATTTTCAACAGTGATGCAACTGTAGAGCTACTGATGTGGGAAAGAAGATATAAAATAACTATTACCTTCCCTAGGACGCTAATGTAAATTTGACCATGGTTGAATATCAACTTTATTTCCTAGTTTTATTTCTATGAAAAGAACAAGGATTGCAGAGAGTTAATACCCTGGATCACCATGAGTGATCCAGGTGTCTGGCAGGTTGGGCCTCTCTGACCTCACATGGAGTGGAACCTGAGCACAGTCTATTCAGATCACCCGTGGCTACATAATTTAATCTTGACTCTTCTCCATTCTCAGACAGATAGAAACCTTAGTCTTCCAGTAGAACTTTAAAGGGACATCTTAGATCAACTCCCCTAACAAAGATTCTCCTTTGCAGAGTTCCTAAGACATACAGTTCATCAGAGGGAGTTGGTGCTTGGTGAGGCTGGAGACAAAGCCATGCTTCTTATCCAGAGGAGTGGATAAGATTAGGGAAAGCCATTGAGTCCTAATGGCTGAGAACAAAGCCACCCAATGATGTACAGCCAATGAGAACTCAGGATAAGTTACTAGAACAGCCTGTCTCTGGAGTCACACCAGCAGCTGTGTTTCTCAGCTCTGTCTAGCCTCTTGGACCTTGATGGATTAAGCAAAGTGAGATGAACTTGCCATGGCCACATATTTAATGACACCATTTTGCGTTTGGTAGCCAGTTGTGGCTGTGTGATGGCTCTTCTTGACTGACATCTTGGAAACAAGAACTTTAATTGAGGGGTTGTCTCAGTTTTCTTCTGGACAGATCTGTGGTAGGTGGTGGGAGGCATTGTCTTGACTGGTAGTTAATGTGGGAAGACGCAGCACATTGTGGATAGTGCCACCCCTGGGCAAGCGGCTGGTCCTGAGGTAAGGAAGTCAGCAAGCAGTATTCCTTACAGCTTCTGTCTTGGTTCCTGTCTCTAGGTCCTGCTGTGGCTTTCCTCCATGATGGGCTATAACCTTTAATAAACCATTTTCTTCTCAAATTGCTTTTGGTCAGTGTTTCATCACAGCAACAGAGAAATAAACTAGAACACCCTGCAAAGGAAAAAGTCTTAAGAAAATCAAAGTCAGTTGTCCGCTGAGCTGGCAGATGTGAGAGTAAACGCAGTCCCCCTCATTAAAGGCGTGAGCATTTCCTGTGATGGGTCGTTACTGATTATGAAAAAGAATACATTGTCAATCTCATCTTTTAGTGCGTCTTATTTTTTGAACCACATACAATTTTTGTTGAATTGTTGCAGTCTGATGGGAAAGCTCCATTCCTTCCACTAGCAGCAATTTAACCAGAGTCTGCTATATCCACACATGAGATTTATTAATGTGGGTATGTTTCAATTTGTAACAGCAATTAAGACTTCTAGAACTTTAAAAAAAAACCACATATCGTCTCTGTTTGACCATAAAAATATTTACTGTTTGAAATTGTTTTGAAGAATTTCAAGACCTAAAGGAAAAAAAGGCACCAAGTAGCTGAGAAGGAAGCGGCTCAAGCCGCCATTTCAAACAGAAACTCAAGTGAGTAGAGAGAAGCTTGCGCATGCTCAGCACACACTAGAAGACTTGGCATGGGGAAACCAATGGGTAGACATTCAGTGGAACTTACGTGAAATGTAGAGACTAATAAACCAGGCATTAAAGCAGGCAAAAGACAATCTTGAAATCTTTTCTCTTTGATGTCCTTTGGAGGATTTTTCTCTTTGTGGTAGAAGACTGTGAACATCACTACATTTTCTAGGTAGTTGCAAATTCCTGTCCAGTGTTTGTCACTCTTTGAGTGTCTGATAGTTCTTTCTGCTACAGCCTCACTCATAGACTGTGATTTCCATCAGGTCTCTGACTTCTGCTGTCCCAGCTAACATGGAAGTAAATGTGTTTATCTCTGTCTGATCTGGCACAGAGTCACAGGACTGAAAGTCACAGGTTGCTAGTAATTACTCAGGTGTCTGGGTTCTTCCAAGTCACAGAAGCATGGTACATGTATTTGTTTGGTGGTGATGTGTGTGAGCAAGGGAATGTTTGTGGTAGGGTTCCTATGGTACTAACAATGTGGCTTCAAATCAGATTGTGACTCTGTGGAAGGTGAGATCTTTTCAGAAGTGCAAGAACAGAGAGCTACCTGGGTATTCCCCCTGTACTCCTGCTTCCTCTTTTCAGGGACAGCTCCCTGTGCAGTTTCAAAGTGACCTTGCAATTTTCTCTAGGTCCTCTCCCTTCGTCTGTTTCCCTAGGCTACAATCAATCATCTCTAGCTTTGGCATCTGAAGAAACAGGCTCACTTAAAGTATGTCTCTGAATATTTCTGTCTGGAGTCGATTCTACAGACTTTGGCTGTCTGCACAGTGGGTGCCCAAGGCTGTCAGGGAACAGTGCTGAGGGATGGGTCCTTCAAGAGATGCCTAGAGCATCCATGTGTGGGTGGAGGAGAATGAACAGTGAGATGGTGGCATCTGATCTCACCACATGTCCATTTATAAGAAAAGCTCTTTATCTTTCTTATACACAAACCCACACACATACCCCGATGAGTGCCACTTGTATGTCAGGATGACAGCATTTCCACTAATGTGTGGAAATGTATCTGAGAGAAACTGAAGTGTGTCTAGCATTTCCGGTGACAGGGTACATTCGCAGATGGCTCGTTAGTCTGTTCCGGCAACCATTCAGTTTGTGGCACTTTGTCGAGTTGATGCTTTCTTTGATAGTTAGGAAGCCTCAGACACTCTGCTAATATCTCAGACATAAAGTCAGGGGAGATTACATGACTAGTACAAGGTGACCGCTGTTGGGGTGCTGTAGAACGTTCTCTTTGTGAGTAACCCTCAAAGCAGCCCACTTTCACCTTCATATTTTACTGAGGAACGACTGAAGCTCAGAAAAAAGAGTCCTGCTCCAGGGCATGCACCTTTAGGTGTTTAGAGATAGGACTGTGATTTGTACTGTGGATGCATGGCAGTAAAGTTGATCGCTCTCCTCAAGCACCATGTTATCACTCAGTACTTATCAATAGGTATCTAATGATCAGACTCAATCCTGCTCAGCTGGCTGAAGGCTGTGCTTCTTTCTGTTCAACTCTTCACCTTTCTTGTCTTCCCCTTTCCACTCCCAGCCTTTCATCATAAACTTAAATAGTCATTGATGAATTTGTACATTAGTAAAATACAACATCCTGTCATGGACTTTCTCCTTTTTCCTTTCTACCATTGCTGGAACTTCATGTGTTTGGATCAATGCATGGCTGCTCTTTAAACTATGGTGCTAAGATCATTATGAATGATCCTTTTGTACTAGGTTAAAGAGGACCAAATTTTGGCTTCATGTTGTTTGGCACATGGACCTGGGGAGTAAGGTATATTTGGGAACCGGTGATGGAAGACAGAAAAGTCCAGTCTTGTATTCCAAATTCTTCCAAAGGCTTACTGATACTGGATTTTCTTTGGGACAGACTTGGGTCTTTTCACAAACACTGATTTAGGTTGAGATAATTTCAGTTACTCTCAATGAAAAGAGTCCCTGCTGGTATAATTAATGAAACACTGGTGATGTTCATTGGTTGAACAGAAGTGTTTGGGATGTATCAGTCTTCAGGATGAAGTGCTGTTTGGTAGGATACTGCAATTATTCCGGCTGACAATGTCCTGGTTTCTGGAGTTTATGTGTTTGTCCAAAGAGGCTAAAGTGATTAGGAAGAAAAAAAAGATAAAACATTGCAGGGAGTAGTAAATAAAGAAAACAAACAATTCTGAAATGCAGAGATAAAGTTCTAGTTGTTTATATGGTAAGGGAGTTTTTCTCTGAGGAGAAGGCATTAGCTATGGAGTCTCAATAACTAGAAGCATGTGGCATGGCCAGTTCTGAGTTCAGGAATACTCCTTTCAAAGCAGTAGAGAGTGCAAAGTGTTTAAGAAAGAGTGACTTTGTCCTGTGTGTTCAAGGTGGTCATGGGTCTGGAGGATGCAGGCTTAGAGGAATGAAGGAGTGTGAAGACACTCTGTATCAGACAATGGGTCAGTCTGTCCCAGAGACACAACTGAAATAAAAAAAACAAAAAAAGAAGAAGAGTAACAAAAAACCTTGAGAGCTTTCTGGGGGCTAACTTAAATGGCTAGAAAATGGGGGCAAAGGGCAGTAGCTCACGACTTAGAAAGAACATGACTGAAAGAAAATGTCCATGGCTACAGGTGTCACAAATGAGGAAGACACCATCTGAGCTGGGCTTCAGCTCACCAGGTCCTTTCTGATAAAGTGAGGAAAACACTTAAAGAGGCGTACCAGTTTCAAAATCATGCCTTATTAAAATGTTACACATTGACTAACTGCAAGCTTACATCCCGATGGGATACAGTCATGTTATAACATGTACAAAGGAGAATGATTAAGTGAAGATAATCACATACTGCTTCAATTAGGTTTTTATAGTGAAAAAATTTAATAATTCTTTTTCTTTCCTGCCATCCCCCCATTCCCATTGCTAAAGATAGAACCCAGAACCTTACACATGCTAGGAAGGCACCCTGCTGTGGAGTGTCACACTACCTGTGAAGTGAACTAAAAAACAAACCAAAACAACAACCACCACAAAAGCAACTGCTTGATGCTGTTGACCTCCTCCTGTCTGACCATATTCCCTCATCCCCCAGCCTGGGGAATCACTATTTTATACTCAGTTTCCATGAACTCAGTTGTTTAAGAGTCTGTGTGAGGGCAGGAGACACTAGTCTTTCTGTGCTTGACTTGTGTCATTTAGCAGAATGTCTTCTAGGTTTGTCCCTGTAACACCTTCCTTCCTTCCTTCCTTCTTTCTTTCTTCCTTCCTTTCTTTCTGCTTTCCTTTCTTTTTTCATTCCTTCCTTCTTTCTTTCCTTCTTTCTTTTTTAAAAATTGAGAATAGAGTTTAAAAACTGCAATATATTCTTGATTATAATTTTTCCTCCCCCTGCTGCATTATTCATTTAAAAAGCTGAAAAGTATTCCTCATGCGTATGTGCCATGTTTCTTTATTTGTTCATCTTAGACAGACACTTAGTGGTTCTGTGATTTGGCTGGTAGGACAGGTATGCAGACAGGGACATACAAATCTGTCCTTGGCCAATGATCTTCATATCCTTTGGCTATGCATTGAGAGGTGGGATTGCTGGGTGACAGAAGTTCTGTGCTCCGACTTCTCATGGAGTCTCTGCAGTTGTCCATGATGGTTGTTTAGGTTTTTCAACAAATTTCAAATTCTCTGGCACATGTTCCTTCCCTGTCATGTTATCCTCAACTCCCTTGGGGGTTAGTGACTTTTGTGGAAAGGTGTTTCTCCAGTTTTTGCCCCTCACAGCTGTGTGGAGAGTATGTTAACTCCAACTCCATCTTGAGAACTTTTTATTCGGTAGGTTGGAGCTGAGACTTTATATTTCCAGGGCCTGTTGTAGCTGCTTGAGATTGCTCTGTGGCTGAGACGAACACCATGATGTATTATGAGTTAGTAACTGTTCTAGTCTGTGTTCTACTCCTGACACACTTTGTAATGCCAACAGCATGATACAGAAGCGTATTCTAAAGAGGATGGGCACCTCTGAGTGCCTGGCTGGCTCCACTTGCCCTAAATCATGTGCATAATGGGAGGTTACAATGATGGAAACTTTCTCATCTCACTGAGAAAGAGAAATTGAAATTTTAAGGAGAATCAGTCTGACACAATTCAAAGTCCAAAGTCACCAAATCACCTGTATTTTCCTTCCTGGAATTTACATACCCTATGATTCTTTCTTATCATTTTTATTGGATATTTTCTTTATTTACATTTCAAATGTTATCCTCTTTCCCAGTTTCTACCCCTGAATCCCTATATTCCATCCCTCTCCCCCCTGCTTCTATGAGGGTGTTCTCCCATCTTCCCACCCACTCCTGCCTCCCTGCATTTATTATGATTTTGATCAAACGCCTGAACTCATAAACATATTTTTCCTTTCCCACCACAATGGCAGACTTTCAGTCACATTGTTTTCATAAGAAGCTGTATAAAGTAGTTTGTAAGAATAATTATGACTATATAGACTCCACAGCAAATTTTGTGTGTATCTGTGCTAAGTAAAATGATTTTGATTCTATGGACTTCAAAAGTACTAAGTGGTTTCCTGGGTTGTTTTAATTTGCAATTATTTCACAGGTGTTGGGGATGATATTCAGACTGTACCTTTCCTATTATAATACATTATCAATATATAAACAAGATTTCTTTATGCTTGAGACAGTTTGTCATTGCTATGACCAAAATACCTGACCAGTAGCAACTTAAAGGAGGAAAGACTAATGTTGGCTATTAGGGTTGGAAGGTAGGGTGCGGGATGGTGGACCACGAGAGGAAGCCTGGTAAGGTCAAGCTAAAGGCTAGAAGCCCTGGAGACCCTGAAGGGACTCTAGGAGCTGAGCCTGTTCCTTGCACCAGGTTCCTGTCACATAGCTGCAGCCCCTCATAGATTTGTGGCCATCAGTCACACATGGGCAATGCCCTAAGCCCCTCCACATGTAGATGAGGCATCCCTCACATCTCAGACCAAGACAATAGAAAAGAGAGGAGACCACAGTCAAGTAGGCTCAAAACAGAGTTCTCCATGCTAATGAGGTACCTAGAGACCTGGAGGGCTTTGCCAATAAGCTTCCCTTCCCAGATACTCCTCCCTGCAAAAGGTATTTAATCTCAGGCTCACCCTGAGAAGTCAGGTATAGTTTTACGCATCCATCTTCTGCCATGACAATAAACTGTTTGGAACTGTGGACTGGCTCTTTTCACCAATATCCGCCATGGGAAGTCATGAGGAAGGGCTTTACCTAAAGAGCCGTAGAAGTCATAGAAGGTCTTTCTGTGCTCTCAGCCACAACCACCACAAAGCTACAAATCAAGCTACAGACAGTCCCCCTCCCCTACTCCGGTGGGACAAGCTGTAGCTCTACCCCCTCCAACCCCAGCCCTGGGCTAGACACAGCCTGAGATCCCCACAACCCTACAGTAGGGAAGGCCTGGACATAGGAGTTGGCAGTAGTCTAAATGGTAGGATTGTGAGGCTGTTTGTTTTCATCTCTGTGGATCCAAAATCGGAGGGTGAGGACAGGTCAGCCTATAAAAAAACCTTAAGACCCAGTGACCCACTTTTTCCAGTTAGTCCCAAATCCTAAAAGCTCTACCGCTTTCCCAAACACTGAGTCCAGCTGGAGAGTAAATGCTGACCCCCATGAGCCTGAGGGAGACATTTCATGTCCATAAAAAGGCTGAGACAGGATCAATGACACCCTTTATACTGGTTAAGATGTGGGGCTACTGTCTATCACTTTTTACATTTCAATAGGAAGTTTAAGAAACTATGCATACTTTATTAAAAAGTTTATTTACTTAGATATTCTTCTATCAAATAGCCTACAGAGTTCATAACAGGATCATGCGGGACTCTAGCCTAGGCAACTCATGAACATCTTAGAAGTGAAATATATTTGATGAGACTATTTCTGAGCTACCATACGTTGGAACCCTAAAATGCTGTTGATCTCTAGAGGAGGGTCCTGAGAAGTGCTTAAAGATGGAAAGTGGAGAACTTCTGCTCTCTCGTTGCTTCATTTAAAGCCTGTGTCCTGGTTTCCCATCCTTACGAGCATCCTGCTCCCACTGATGGATGCCGACAGATGTGTAAGCTTGAGGTGGCATCTGTGCTCCATGCTCACAGCCCCAGCCAATATAGCATTAAGCTTTTGCTTTACAAGTGGTTATGGGTGGTGTCTTAGTTACTCCTCTTGTTGCCATGATAAAATACCTTGATCAAAGTGACTTAAAAGGGCAGAGTCTATTTTGCCTCACAGTCCTGAGAACAGTTCTTCAAGGTGGGAGGTCTCAGTGACAGGAGTTTGAGACAGCTAGTCATACAACATCTACAGACAGGAAAAAGAACAGTGAAGGATCGTGCTTGGCCAGCATCCTCCTAGCCGGGCCATCTGAGGCCCAGGCCAGGGAGAGTGTAGTACTGCCTCCCTTGGAGTGACTCTTTGCTCCCTGAACCTTTTAGGTTGGGTTTTCCTAACCTCAACCTAATCAAGATGTTCCCTCAGTGATATGCCCAGTGATGAACCTACTTTAAATAATCTTCACAGCGGTGTCTGGAGTCTCCCAGGCAATTGTAGATTCCCTTAAAGGCACCAAACAACGTTAACCATGATGGATGGATTTGGTCCTGTTGTTTGTGGGCCCACAGGTGATCTCTTCACCAAGGTCCCTTGGTAGCTGGCCTCTCTTCTCAGCTCAGTTTTTACAGTGGGGGCTGGTTAGAGAATGTCATATTTATATTCTTGTTGGCTGATTGATAACAATTTGGGATATTTTTCTCAGTTATTATCACCTTTTCAAGTAGCTTTTCTTTACCATACAGATAACCTACTAAAACTGGCTGTATTGCTCCTCTTTTATTGGTTAAGAACAATCTCATCTTCCTCTTCTTCCTTTTCTTCCCCCACTCTTTTTCTTTCTCTCTCTCTTTCTCTGTTTCATTATATCATCTCTCATTTCAGACCCTCTTTATTCAGAATCAGCCTCTTTTCATAATTCATCCCCTAAATATGTTTTATGTTAATACAGGAAAAACTTATTTTAGATTGACAGCTTATAGGAATGATTAAACTGTTCCATTAAAATTGCTTTTCTTAAAACTTTCTTTTGCTTTCTCTTCCATGTGAAGTACCCTAGTCCTTCTTTCTCCAGCAAAATTATCCTTGACCTTAACTTAATAATAATAATGATAATATAATAATAATAATAATAATAATAATAATAATAATAACTAAAACAAAAAGGAGCAAACCATCTTAGTATCTTATGAGTGGAGCTGTTTAAAAGCCCTGTGTTAAATTTCCCATGGAAAGTTTAACCTGATTGAATTCTGATTGCAGTTAGCATCTCTAACCACAAGTTTCACGATGATAGAATATTGATTTTTTTTCCTTTGTTTTATTTTTGCATGAACTTAGAGAGAAACATCAGCAATGGTCTCAAATCAATAGAGCTTCTTTTCAGGGTATGTTTGTGAGCGAAGCAAGAGTAATAGAAGCCTATGTGCAGCTCATTTAAGAATCCCCCGTATCAGCTAACCATTGCCTGAATGAAGAATGCTGAGGTTGGAGACTCCTTATGGCTTATAGATTAAGATTTTTGTTTGTTTGGTTGGTTGGTTTTGTTTTTGTGTTTTTTGTTTGTTTGAACTATAATGTGGTTTTGAGTGGATATAGTAAAATCTTCATTTGCATCAGGGAGCTAGAGAGATGGCTCAGCAGTGAAGAACACTGGCTGCCCTTGCAGAGGATCTGAGTTTGGTTTATGCTGCTCATAACCACTTGTAACTCCAATTCCAGTGGATCTGACACCCTTTTCTGGCATCTTCAGGTGCTGCATGCTTGTGGTATATTCCATCCACACATACAAAAATGCATATATGTAAAATAAAAACTAAAATGTAGGGAATTTTAGTTTCAGTGCTTTTTTCTTGTTTAAAACAAAATTTTTAGAGGGGAATTACCTATCTATCTATCTATCTATCTATCTATCTATCTATCTATCTATACTCATATTTTGGTTGTGTGACAAGTGTCTTAACAATAATAATTTTCTGCATATCAAATACTAGTTTTTATATTTTACAGTATCAGTAACACATTGAAGAATGAGGAGAACTCATTCCTGAGGCAGTGTAGTGGGTTATAGAATATCCTATCATATTTTATAGTACAAGAGTATAATTTTCTAAGTTTAAATCTGTTACCATGGAGCCCTCCACTGCAGTCAATTTTGCTCATCATATTCATTGGCAGCTGATTATATTAGAAAAAAATAATTCAAATTTACTTTGAAAAAATAGAGATACAAAGGAAAGTACATTTTATCCCTTCACTTCATTAATAATCCAATTTATAGTCTTAAAAACAGACTGATATTTTCTCCCAAGTAAAACTGCCTGGCATTTCTGCTTGTACAAAGTGTACTGTAAAGTCCTTGTTTGCACATCTATAAACATAGGCAAGAACCTCACCTTAAGAAAGAATTTCTTTTGAGAACATGGTGGCATGGCTATTCAGGATGCACATGACCACTAATACTTTGTGGTGTGCAACTGGTCACTGCAGAATGCATGCCATGAGAGGAAGCCTTCTGGCTGGATCTCAGCCCAGCAAAGGTATTATTGTTTCTGATTGTGCTTAATGAATAATGTTTTATTAGAATTAGTCTTTCCCATGTAGTGTGGCTTCTCCAAGATTGTATTGTTTGAAAGATGTAGCAAGGAACTTATGTCCCTCCCTCTGAAAGATCATTGGGAAGGAAAATAGACAAGGGATGAACTACTTAAGTCAATGCAGGTTTTTATTTTTAGGAAAAACCTGCTAGTGTGGGTGTCTAATAAGAATGAGGGTCCTCTTCTGTCTGTTTACCAGTTGGACAGTTCAAGGAAGGAAGCAGACTGAAGAAGTTGAAGAGTGGCCTTTATGGCCTGAGATTGGCCCTTGCTGGAAACAACCCCCCAAAATGACTGGTAGGTAAAAGAAAGTCAGGTGACTCAGAGTCTTCTGGCCTTCCATTATCGAGAGCCTGCAAGGAGGAGGCAGTAATCTGGGAAAACTCTTTAGCTTTGTGATTCCAATTACTATGGTTTTTGGAAAACTGCCCAAGTTTTTTAAATGGTCAGGCCTTTCACAGCAATACCCCACTCCTGGTACCAACATCTGACTTAGGGTTTCATTGCTGTGAACAGACACCATGAGCAAGGCAACTCTCATAAAGGACAACATTTTATTGGAGCTGACTTACAGGTTCAGAGGTTCACTCCATTATCATCATGGCAGGAAGCATGGTAGTGTGCTGGCAGACATTGTGCTGAAGAAGAGTTCTACATTTTGATCTGAAGGCAACCAGGAGTAAACTGGCTTCTGTAGGCAGCCAGCAGGAGGGTCCCTTCCACACAGGGTAGAGCATGAGCACTAGGAGCCTTCAAAGCTCGTGTACATAGTGACACACTTCCTCTAACAATGCCATACATGTTCCAACAAGGCCATACTTCTTAATAGTGCCACTTCCCATGGGCCAAGCATATTCAAAGCACCACAGTGGTATAGACATGGCAAACAAGATTCAGTTGTGGTTGGGAATTCCTAGATGTATATTAATGGCATCTGGTACCAAGCTTGGGAAGAACAAGCATATCAGCAAAGCCAGTGAGTGCTATTTAATACTGTTTAACTTTTGTTCCCATTTTGAATTCTGAGAAAAATATATTTGTCTAGGACAAATCTCAGCTTACTTCAATAATTCCTTGTCATTGTATGTGAGAGACTTCTCATTTTCTTCTTTGGTAAGTTCAGTGCTTTAGGGTAAGTTGGAGAAGGATTCTTGGTGTTCTGGTGTTGTTACGAGTTTTCATGGGTTACACTGGCAAGCGGTCAGAAGACTCAGTAAAACACTGGCAGGAAAAATTAGGATTTTTCAGGGAGATTAGTGACCACTTTGATATTTTTCCACACTATGCCTCTAGTCTTAACAAAAATCAAATGGAAACATCAAGCAGAGATGTAGCTTTGGCACTGGCAGCCTTGTGCCCTGGCTAGTACTGCAGCTGTAGATCAAACACTTCATTTCTTTAATGATTGACAAATTCATTCATTGATTCATTTAACAAGCTCTTCTACAGTGTTCTAGGCATGAAAAAGAAAACCTGTAACTGTCATCTAGCATCTGTCTTATGGATTAGGAGGAAGAAGGGATGAGCTATTCCCCACAGTAAAGATGGAGGAAGCTGAGCATAGTAGTGAGTCAATGGGGTGGCTGCTGTCCCTGAACAGGGAGGATTTTGGTGGAACAATAGTAATTTCCTGTGTTGATTGAACAGGAAAGTGCAATCAAATAGAGAAGAGAGAAAATGTATAAAAGCAGGAAACAGCCTGATGTGCTCACGCATGGTTTCTGGCTTGAGGTGTCTAGAGTGTGAGGCATGGGGTCAGGGGTCTGTACTGCCATGGGAGAAAACCCTGGAGGAAGAGGAAGGCTGGCCACCCCAAGCATCTCACCCACTGCATTTTGCTCTAAGCGGTTTGAAAATCTGGAACTAATGAAGGATATGAAAGCAGACAGTGATGTAATTGTGTTATGCTTTTTATGAAAGATCACTTGAAGAGCAATGGAGGAACATGGATGGGTAGCTCTCAAGCTGGAGGTGAGGGGAAAATATGGGAAGAAAGTGAAGTGACCCTGGGAAACGTTGAAGTTACACTACATCTGCCTTTGCAAGCTGCACCATGTTTGTCTCCAGTCTGGTGAAGAGGTTGGTAGGCAGAAACCTGAGTCAGAGTTGGGGTGGTAATTGGTGTATGCACATCTATGTGCAAAAGAAACCTGAAAAGACTGAGTTGAATTATTAACACCGTTTGGATTGTCCAGTCAAACCTAGCTTCTTTATGCATCATTTTTTTTTGATCTAGAAAATCTTTGCATAAAAACAATGTCTGAATGCAGAAAGATAAGGAATAATTAGAAGAACACAGTATTAATTCAAGTAATTAGGTTAGTGAGTTCGAAAGGTCTTAGCGTACTGTAAAGCTCAGTGTACGTACGTTAATTAGATGCTGCTGCTGTTCTCCATATGCTAACAGAGTAGAGGTATTAGTCACAGTTACCACAAGGTGCAGATTCATTTGTTCTGTTGCATAGCAATGAAACACAAATCTGAACATAAATGCTCCCACATAAATCTTGAGTCCAGTCACTAATGTGCCTTATATTCCATCTCTTATGAAGAGCAGACTCTTAGTATTCTCTGACGTTACTTGATAATTTTTAAAGCAATTTGACCAATACGAGAGCCTTTACTCTTTCTTGAAGGCATTGCTGCCTCAAGAAATCCCAAAGTAAACAAGAACCAGCCTGGTCTTTCAGGGCATCTCTCCAAGGGAGGAAATAATAGGGTAGGGGTATGTTCAGGTTCAGTAGCTAAAGGAGAAGCAATGGAATCGGCTCATGTAAAGGGTCATCAGGGCATAGGAAGGAGGGAGAAAGCTGCATCCAGGCCTGAGCAAAAGCAGTGATTAGCTAAACAAATAAGTTTCCACTTTGGAACAGAGGGAAACACATGCCAGGACTGAGATTCAAGTCACCAAAAGGGTGGGAGAACTGAACATGAAAGTTGAGACAGATCCAGTTGGACTGAGTACTTAGGAGCCATGTCTGAAAGACTGTGATATTGATCAGCGTTGGGGATCAAGGACAAGGATGGGAGAGATAGTTTGTCTTGTGTAACTGGGAGAGGAATATACCCTAGCTGGAAGTCTTATTATATTTAGTGAGAAATTCACTGCTTTATAACACATATGCTATATGTTATGTACCCCTATTGTTTTCTCATGTAACCCTAGAACCTCATGTATGCTGGGGCATGTTGAGCCTGTCTCAGTAAGTTGCCAAAGCTAGCCTTGAACTCATTCCACATAGCCTACACAGGCCTTGAATTTCTGCTCCTGCCTCAGTCTCCAGAGTAGCTCAGTTAACAGCCTGTACCAGGGTTGACTCTTGGTTTACGTTTTAATAGATTTGTTTTTACATAGGTTAAGAAAATTTCTTAACTTCTTAATGACAGAGAAAATACATACTTACCAGTAATAACAGAGTGTGTTACCGCTCACTGAGAACATCCTGGGGAAGAGTCGGTATAGCTGAGAGTGAATGGTCCAGGTGGTGGTGCCTTGGAGATAGCATCAAACATTTGAACACACTCTTGGATTAGAAATTTTAAAATTTGAGACAAGAAGAAGTGGGGAGTGAGGGAGAGACAGAGGTATAGATCCACCAAACTGGGCTTATAATGGGAGATAATTGAGTTCTATAAAATCAGATGAGATGGATCAGATCACACACAGATCAATATCTTAGACAGGGTTTCTATTCCTGCACAAACATCATGGCCAAGAAGCAAGTTGGGAAGGAGAGGATTTATTCAGCTTATGCTTCCACATTGCTGCTCATCACCAAAGGATGTCAAGACTGGAACTCAAGCAGGTCAGGAAGCAGGAGCTGATGCAGAAGCCATGGAGGGATGTTGCTTACTGGCTTGCTTCCCATGGCTTGCTCAGCTTGCTTTCTTATAGAACCCATGGCTACCAGCCCAAGGATGGCACCACGCACCATGGCCCCTTCAACCCTTGGTCATTAATTGAGAAAATGCTATACAGCTGGATCTCATGGAAGCATTTCCTCAAGTGAGACTCCTTCTAAGCTGACATACAAAACCAGCCAGTACAGTCAATATTGATGCTTAGCACAGAAAATTCTTTAAAAAAGACATCATATTAAAACTCAGAAGGGCCAAGGTGCAGGAGGCCAGAGGATGTATATTCAAGGGGGAAGCCTGAGTCCACTTCAAGCTGTTTGATGCTAACACCAATCACTTGAAAAACTGAAGCTTCTAGTTAACTATTACCTAATAATATTTGACTTTCCCATTAGAGTGTATGCCCTTGGAGAATCGTTATTTATTTTTCAGGGCTTGTAGCATCATGCTTAGTGTCACAGTTCTCAATGATAAGAGCCAACGAGGGTCAACACTGCTTTTGGAATTTTTATTTCCTGATATTTATCCATAAATGGCCCATGATGAATGGCAGGAGGTTTCCTTTTTTTAAAATATATATCTAGTATTTTTGAAAATGCTCTATTTTCTATTTTAATAGACTTGATTTTTCCATAGCTTCTGCTTAAGCTATGGAATTAGACAATGTCTCTTTCAATACTTTCACAGTTTTGTGTTTCAATAACTGCACTATAATTTAAACTTGAGTTTAATAATTTTAATTCTACATACTATGTGTTCATTGTAGCAAAGTCACAAGATACTATAAGTATAAAATAATGCAATGTTTTTTCCTGGCAATCATCAAATTATTATATGACCTTCTATTTTTGATGTACTAATTTACATATGGACATGTCTAAATAGTTACCCAGATTTGTTTTATAAAATAGATAATACTGAATGTGGTGCATTGAAATAATTATTTTTGTCTCTAAATGGTTTTTATCATGGTTTCCTTCCAAACATTTGTAACTGTATCTTAATCTTTGGATGCCTGAGCAGTTTTCTAGAAGAATGTATAAAATTTAAACAATAAAACCATATTGATGGAGCTTCAGGCTGGGTCTGGTTCAGGCTAATTACTCACTGCACTGGAATGTGCAAGCTTGGTCACGTGGTTTGCAAACCAGTGCTTTGGTTGTTGTACCATAAGCAATGGAGCAAGAAAAAGCCAGGTACTGTAGCACACACAGGGAGGAAGGGATAAAATGCAAAAATAAAAGCAAGGAAAAAAATTCCTCAAAATACCAACTTTTGCCCATTGTAATGACAAAGCATAAATGTTTTCCTAACCTGCTAAGGTGGCAGGATTGTAAGAAATGGCCTTCTCAGCTACTTTTTTTTGTGTGAAGTTTTAAAGTTTTCAGAAACACTTTGTCAATATTTAGTAAAATTAAATGCGTGCAAATCACTTAATAGCCTTATTCCCGGAAATTAAACTGGACTATTTTGAGACAGACTACAAAACATATCTGTGTAGGGGCAATAGAATGAATATGTCCTCAATAGAATGAATATGTCCTCAATAGAATGAATATGTCCTCAATAGAATGAATATGTCCTCAACTACTTAGCCAGATATAGGAAAAAATAAATGTCTGTAGCAATTGTGGGCAACTTGGAAGGGAAGCAAAGGGTATTGGCCCACACATTATAATTTTATTTATCCTACTCTGCAATACTCTGACATGGCAGTTAAGATTTTTTAAAAATTATGAACATGTATACATTTGCTCATTTGCTTGCATGTGTGCATGCACACAAGCATCTGTGCCTTTGTGAGGGCATGCTCATGGAGGTCAGAAGACAACTTGCTAGAGTCAGTTCTCTCTGTCCACCCTGTCAGTCCTGTAGATCAAACTCAAGGCATCAGGTGTCATCATTGACTTTAGGTGCATCAGTGCCATGGACTGGGATTTCTTATGAGGTCCCTTGTTCCGCGGGACGAGGGGTTCTGGCCAGGTGTGCACGGGATTCGGCTTTGACAAACAGACTAGACAGGAGTGGTGTAAGGTCTGAGTGTATTTTTCAAATATGGAGTCAGGTTTATATAGTCCATACAGAAGGGTTTGTTTGAAAGAGTCAGGTGGTACAATGGTCAAGATACATCAAAAAGATGCAGGTACATCGCCCTTCTGTTAGGAACACAATGAGTCAGCAGCAAAGTAAATACATGTTAATTTAGCAGGAACTAAACAAGGATTACAATCTGAAAGAAAGCTAGCTCTCTTAGCTTTTTTTTTTTTTGGCTTAGAAGCCAGGTGCAGATAGCTCCTCTTCAGTTTGTTGTTTTGGTTACAGACTGGATGGGCCTAAGTAAATTCCTCAACTATGTTGTTTTTCTGGGCTAGCAGAGGTTAGCCCCAGGGAACACTTGTTAAGCTGGTTCCTAGGAGTGATTCAGCTGCAAATCTAATATAGCCTGCCTTATGTTGACTAAGAATGAGGATTTCACCTGATCTTGTCCTGGGATAGTTCTCATTCTGTAAGCTTTAATGCCCTATCCACAAAACTGGAGGCTAATAGTTTGAATGGCTTAAGATTCCAAGTTAGGGTTTGACTAGGACCTTGGAACATTGGTGAAGGTCAGAAAGCAATGTCCGAATTTTCTCTTGCTAGTTGTAAAGAAATGATATCTTGGTGAGTTCCTAGCACACAAGTACGAGGACATATCTGGGCTACCTCTGAGTTTGGGGTGCCAGGCGACAATGCGGAGGCAGGAGAGTGACTTTCCTTGAAGTTTACGCCTCAAATACTGCCATCACGCAAAGTGTGCATGGCACATCAGGTGTCATCATTGGCTTCAGGTGCATCAGGTGTCATCATTGGCTTCAGGTGTCTACTATGGAGCCATCTTACAGCCCTAGTGCTTTCCTTTTTAAGCAATACTCTGATAAACACTTGTGTTTGCTTCAAGTCTGTTCAAAATGCAAACACAGAGGACATCAACTTTTTTTAATTTATTTTTTATTAGATATTTTCTTTATTTAAATGTCATATGATATCTCCTTTCCTAGTTTCCCCTCTGAAAAAAGGAAAAAAAAATAAATTAAATAAAATAAAACAAAAACAGAAACCCTGTTCCCTCCCCCCTCGCCCTGCTCACCAACCCACCCTCTCCTGCTTCCTGGCCCTGACATTTCCCTACACCGGGGCACAGAACCTTCACAGGGCCAAGGGCCTCTCCTCCCATTGATGACCAACTTGGCCATCCTGTGCTATACATATGGTGCTGGAGCCATTAGTCCCACCATGTGTACTCTTTGGTTGGATTCTGAGGGTACTAGTTAGTTCATATTGTTCTTCATTCTAAGGGGCTGAAAATCCCTTCAGCTACTTGGGTCCTTTCTCTTGCTTCTTCATTGGGGACCCTGTACTCAGTCCAATGGATGGCTGTGAGCCTCTACTTCTGTATTAGTCAGGTATTGTCAGAGCCTCTCAGGAGACAGCTATATCAGGCTCATGTCATCTAGCACTTGCTGGCATCCACAATAGTGTCTGGATTTGATGACTGAATATGGGAAGGATTCTCAGGTGGAGCAGTCTCTGGATTGCCCTTCGTTCAGTCTCTGCTTCATAGTTTGTCTCTGCAACTCCCTCCATGGGTATTTTGTTTCCCCTTTTAGGAAAGAATGAAGTACCTATGCTTTGGTCTTCCTTCTTGAGTTTCTTGAGGTTTGTGGATTGTACTTTGTGTATTCTGATCTTCTGGGCTAATATCCACTTATCAGAGAGTGCATACCATGTGTGTTCTTTTGTGATTGGGTTACCTCACTCAGGATAATATTCTCCAGATCCATGCATTTCCCAAGAATTTCATAAATTCATTGTTTTTAATAGCTGAGCGGTACTCCATTGTGTAGATGTACCACATTTTCTATATCCATTCCTCTGTTGAGGGACATCTGGGTTGTTTCCAGTTTCTGGCTATTATAAATAAGGCTGCTCTGAACATAGAGGAGCATGTGTTCTTATTACATGTTGGAGCATCTTCTGGGTATATGCCCAGGAGTGGTATAGCTGGGTCCTCAGGTAGTACTTTGTCCAGTTTCTGGAGAAACCGCCAAACTGATTTCCAGAGTGGTTGTACCAGCTTGCAATCCCACCAGCAGTGAAGGAGTGTTCTTCTTTCTCCACAACCTCTCCAGCATCTGCTGTCACATAAATTTTTTATCCTAGCCATTCTGACTGGTGTGAGGTGTAATCTCAGGGTTGTTTTGAGATTCCAGGACATCAACTTTTTAATCCTTGAGATTTCAGGATATCAACTTTTTAACCAACTAATGAAGTTCATCCCAGGTATGGACTTGGTGTACCAGATTGCATAGCTGATAAACATGTTGACATGAGGTCTCTTGTTGGGGTTGGGGAATACCTAGGTCTGCACACTCGATGTCAGCCTGTGGCACTGAATTGATATATCATCTAATTGAAATGTTTCTTTATACCTCAGGACAGGCCTGTTGTTAGGGGAACTAGCAAAACAGGATGGGATGGGCCTAGAGTACTGTGAGTCCTTGGGAAAGTTTGGATAGGGGATGGATTGTGCCCTAGGGTTGAGGTGGCTCTTGGGATCTACTGAGCAAGGAGGATGACCTCAGTGAGTGGTAAGGTGTGGCCTCCTGGGTGTTAGATTCAGGTAGGCTCAAGAAGCTGACCATCAGAGCAGGAATGGCCATGGGTATGGCGTGTGTGTCATCAACTGGGTGAATGTCATGTGTGATTGATCCCTCTTCTCTGGCTCAGAACAGGAAACATGCTGGCATGAGGACTTCTGTGGGGGCAGGAGAGTCATGAATTAACACAGGATAATGTTCTAATTACTTAGGAGTGTTGTAATAGGCTAGCCCAAAGTGGGCAGCTTAAAACTATGCACTCTGTCTTGAGTCCAGAAATCTAAGCTTGAAATGTAAGCAGGACAGTGTTCTCTTTTAGCCTCTTACAGAGGCCAGTCTTTATCTTTATTACTCAGGCTTCATCCATCATTCTTCAGATCTATGTTTGTGTTTACATATGTTTTCCATAATGTGTGATTCTCCCACCCCCAAGGGCACTGGTGGTGTGAGTCAAGTTTCATTCCATCTTGGTTAAGATTACATCTTACCCTACATAGATAGATAGATAGATAGATAGATAGATAGATAGATAGATAGATAGATGGATGGATGGATGGATGGATGGATGGATGGATGGATGGATAGACAGACAGACAGACAGACAGACAGACAGGCAGACAGACAGATAGATAGATAGATGGATGGATAGATCCATAGACAGACAGACAGATAGATCCTTGTTTCCAGATAAATCAACAGGCACCAGAGGGCAGGACTCCCACAGGGTACAGCTCAGCCCATTTGCCATGCCAAGCTGGGTCCATGCTAGAAGCCTGCTTGGGAGTGCTAGAAAGCGTTTAGAAATGTTCCAGAAAGCCATATTTCTCTAGATTAAGGCCATAGAAGAGGGTATCAACTATTCAGCAAAATGCAATGCTCTGTGTGGACAAACAGAGGAGCATTGCAGGGCCACAGCCAGCAGCTTGCTTGTGTTCTATATTTAAAAGGAACATCTTTTCTAGCAGTGGACAGATAAAAACTCTGTACAGACAGTACTTCTAGAGAATATAAAAGCAATGACTAAGGACACAACCTCAAAACACAACATTGATTTAAGGGTGGAAGTGACTCAGTGAGCTTGGAAATGGAGCCACAAGGGCACTCAATATTTGTCCTCTTGGTGCTGGGCCCTCACTAAAGTCCTTAGAAAAGAGAAAGCTCTGCCCTAGGCACGAGAGGCCACAAGTGCCTTTTAATTTTTGAAAAAATACATCTTATAGATGTGGTGGCACACACTTTGAATCCCAGCACTCAGGAGACAAGTGTAGGTGGATCTCTGGGAGTTTGGGATCAACAAGGGCTACACAGTGATAGCCTGCACAATCTATGTCAAAACAAAACAACCCCAAACAAAAAACAAAACAAAACAAAGCAGATATTATATCAGAATGCTTCATAAAATATACATGAATTTGAATCTCTACCTGTACCTAACCTGTATCTGAATGTTTATCCAAAATTGTATGTACATCTGCATCAGCATCGTGTGTGTGTGTGTGTGTGTGTATGTGTGTGTGTGTGTGTGTGTGTGTGTGTGTGTATCCATATGTGTACATGTACATGTGAAGCCAGATGTCAGTATTGGGTATCATCCTCAACTGTTTTTTAACTTCTTTTAAGACAGGGTTTCTCACTGATTTAGCCACATTGGCTGGCCAGTGACTTCCAGGGATCCGTCTGTTTTTACCTCCCTAGTACTGGGATTATTGGTGTGTACTGTTGTGTTAGGCTTTTATGTTGGTGTTGGGATTGACCCAGGTTCTCATGTTTGTACAGAAAGCACTTTGCCACTGAGTTGTGCCTCTAGTCCTTTCTGTGTATACCTTATCTAGCCATAAGAATTCACCTGACCGCCTCCATGTCTGCCTCTACCTGCATCTCTATTTCATTGTGTTGTGGTTCCAGGTATCATTAACCAAGATTTCTTTATCTTTTGAAGTTTTGAAGCATCTTTATCAGCTGTTACATTTGGTATGTAGCCCAGAACTGGTACTTTTTCCAATTTCTATGTCTGCTTCTATAAGCCTAGATATAAAGCATGTGATCCAACCTCTGCCCAAGATCCTTCATTATCATGTTTTCACAGACTGCTTCTCTTGGAAAACATGACACATACCTTACAAAATTAGTGGCATTACTCTTGAAGAAACAGAAAGGGAGGCAGTAAGTAGTTATAGAAAGGCGCACACACACACACACACACACACACACACACACACACACACACACACAAGACACATGCACACACATACAGAATTCAATTTTTTGATTATGGATCCAAGATCAGGGCAATCACAGCAGCAAGACTGACTGAGACATGATAGCCATACTAAGGCCACCAATGCCTATAATAATGGTAGCCCTTGCTATTTCATTGAGCACCTCAGATACTTGTGTATTATTTACACTACTTGAAAGATCACTGCGGTAATGATGGTCTCGTTTCTCACCTAACATGGAGGTGGAGACTTTGTGTCACATTCACTTTTGCATGTTCCATTGAAATAGGACCTATCAATCCAAATGAGACACTGCCACTCTAGAATCAAGGACTAGAATTTGGACAAAGTAGTATGGGGAAGACTCTGTGGTTAAGATCAAAGGCAATGGAGTAGAAACTGGGTACCAGAGAAGCTCAGTGAGTAGGAAACACAGACCTGATAGTTACAGTGACGGTACAGATGTGTCAGTGGCTGGCCATGACACATGTATACATCCAGCAGGGCATCTGGAAGAGAGCACAGAGTTCACAGACATAGAAGAGAGAATTGCCTATGAGAGTACTGACGGGATT
This sequence comes from Mastomys coucha, assembly GCF_008632895.1. Taxonomy (NCBI): domain Eukaryota; kingdom Metazoa; phylum Chordata; class Mammalia; order Rodentia; family Muridae; genus Mastomys; species Mastomys coucha. The sequence goes on along the minus strand of NW_022196905.1, from coordinate 151,524,276 downwards.
TACACATTAGGAGGCAGGCCCTGTGTGATCTGTAGGCACATGAAAGCATAGTGGGAACTGAACCTGAATTTGTAGTGTAAGGATCTCATTGCTGAAGCTCAATCATATGTAATGCATGCTCATGAAACTTATGCTGTTTTTCTCAACCTGGGATGTTACACACGTCCTTTGTACATGCTTCCTCTATATTCATGTCCTCTATTTTACAGAGGGGTAGACTGAATCTCACCTGTCTTGTACTCTTTGTGATAGACTTATCTATTCATTCACAGTCCTGTCTTAGGTTGTGTTTATAAACTCATCTGCACCAGCTCCCTGGCCTCTTGCTCATCAGATGCCTACATGAATGGTCTCTTTTTTTTGTGTGTGTGTGGTGATAATTCCTCTTCTACTTTGTATTTTGTGAGACTCACATGAAGGAAGAAATGGGAAACTAACACACACCAAGTAAACATGAATTCCCAGTAGTAATCTTTTGGGTCTCGGTTTCTCGCACATGGTCCTGGCTGTTACATTCCATTCTGCTGCCTGCTACCCTCTCTAAGGCCCCTGCATTTGCCTTGACTTTCATTCATATCTCTAGATGAGTTCATAAAGCAATGCCACCCACTTTTACAACCTAGAAAGAGAAGCACTTAGAACTAAGAGCCATTGTTGAACTTGTGAAGTCTGTAGTCTAGCGATAGGAAGCACTTGTGATTTCCCAGGAAAGGGAGTAACGACTGTGGTTTTCTTTGTGGACAAAGTCATCTGCTCTAGCTCCATCCACCCTCTTGCTAAACTGGATGCCTGGATAAGTACTCTCAATTTTGTAATGAGAATTCCTCTTCTTGCTTTTATTTTTCTGAGTTATAAACCAGTAGATCCCAAGATAGAAAGATAGGAAGGAGGAAGTTTCTAGATTGAAATTTTACTACCAAAAGTAAAGAGAGATTTTCATTTACAATCTAAAATATTTTCCTTAATTTCTGTGTCACATTGGGTCATGGGGTTCTTCAGATAATCAGTGCAGGAACACTAGGGTGGTGCAAGGTCATCTTGGTCTTTATTCTTTGAGTAGCTTGAGTGTGGGGGACTGGGCCATTGTAACTGACACTGCACATTATCTTGCCTTAAGGCATTTAGGAGTAAGAGCTTGAAAGCTGCCAAAGCCACAGTGATTTCTATAGTAAGAGGAGGTGTTTGGAGTAGATTTAATGTCAGCAATAAGACAAATCTCTCCCACAGCACCAGTGAGGAGAACTAGCTGATGATGTAGAGAATTTATGACCTGAGGGACCATTTATGTCAAATAAAATTAGAAAACTCAGGCACCACTTTGGGAGTTTTGGAAAACTTTACTGTTCAATTCCAATGTCGAACACTTGAAATAAAGAAAGTGTCATTTCACAAAGTAACAATGGATGAATATGTACCCGTGATATAGAGCCAGGAGAAAGAACATTGAAAGTAGAAAAGTCACCCTGTGGGACTGTGATTTCAGTTTCCTTCTTGTGGAATAGTCACATACCCACCTGGATCTATAAGACTGTGTAGTCATCATTCGAGGTCAACATTTCTCCCAGCCTGTGATGGTGATATACAATGTTAGATAGTATTAATTGAGCATTTACCACTCTGCTGAGGACTGTGCTTTCCATGCTACGTTACCTTCTTTTGATCTCCACCATTATTTTATCAGGTCCAATTTCTCTTTCACAGATGATAAAGCAGCAGATTATATAGGTACCTGGCTCAAGGTCATGGATGAATTTCAGGATCAGGAGCAGAAATAGTTTCGAAGTCTGAGCTTTTCTTAAAATTCAATGAGATACCTCCAGAAATTGTTAGGAGATAAATTTTTTTCTTGGTGGTATGCTTGGAGAATAGTTTTTAACTATAGTGTGAAAAGCAATCAGGAAGGAGCTGATATCCACTAGGAAGCCAAATGGCATGAAAGGTGCAGCTGAAGTTACTCAGCATAGTTAAGCTGGTTAGAGAGACGCTCTAGAAGAGACACTTTTCCTCGAGACCTGGGAAGGTGTTATGTCTAAAGAAGCAGAGACGAAAGCTGAAGCAGTCAAAAAGTTTGGGAGGAAGTTGAACATCATGGGGAGCAGAGGTGACAGTTTTCTAGTGTGGAACACAAGGCAGCTGATAAGCAGAAGGCTGGCCTGGATGGTCCATGATGCATGTTTTAGTCCTCAAATGGCAGATACCCATTCCCAAGCCCTTGATTTGAATGCATTTGCCAGCTCATGATTGGGCCTGGGAATCTAGGTAGTGTGAAAGCATTGATCCTGGAAATGGGGCTCTGTGGCTTCTCTTCAGGATCAGCCTCATGTTTATACTTTTCTTCAGACAACCAGAGAATCCCAGTCATCAGTCTTTTCAGGAAGCCTGCCTCTGCATTTGCAGAAAGTAACATCAACTTTTAATCAACCTACTATTTTTTTTTTTTTTTGTGAGTTTGAGAATTCTGACAAGACATTTAATAGATTCTAGAGAGCTCAGTATGAGGTTTTTCTAGAATGGTAGTATATTTAACTAAGTTGTGAGAAGATACCAGGAAGGACTAAAATGTGCCTGATTTATTACAGGAAGGATAATTTTTCTCATGTACGCTGTGTGTCAAGAAAGTGTATATGAACCATGAACACTTATACATGTGTACGCTGCAGTGCAATCTGTCAGAAAATTATATAAGGACTTACAAAATGGATGCTGTGCACACACATTTAAGATTGTCATCATTTATTGATTATTTTTCTTTGAGAATTTCATGAGTATTCAATGCATTGTCACCATTTCAACCCTTCATGTCACCTCCAGCTCTTCCCAGAGTCTACTCACCAACACCCTAGCAACATGTGTCTTTTTTTTTGTAAACTTCTCTAGTGTATTACATCTGGCCACAGTTTTTACTATCTCTTTTTGTCTCAGCCCCTTCTCTCCAAACTCCCCACTCTCCCACATCCACTCCTCCTCAGTTTCCCTTCAGCAAAGGGCATACCTCCTAGGCAGGCACCCACTGAGTCCAATCAGAGGTGTCTATATGAACGTGGATTAGGCCCATCCACTGAGCATGGGGAACTTACCAGGGGTCACTACTCTGAGGAAATCTTACCATCTCTGCCCATGCAGTCTTCAATTATCTAGCTAAGGGTGTAGCCTTGGGGCATCTTCCAATCTGTGATGAAATTTTGTCTGCCTTTTTCTTGGTTCACAATAATTTTAAAACCTAAAAACCTAGGAAAAAAATTTCACATGAAGTAACTGAGACCCTAAATATTACATGTTCTCTGTTATATGGGGGATATCAGCTTTTAAGTTTCTGATATGCATCCTAAGATCTATATAGTCACAGAGGTTAGGTATCTAGTACTGGACTGTGGTGAAGGGAGAATGTCTCAAAGAAAAGGAAATAGAATGCAGTGTTATGGAGAGATGAAGTGGGGAAGTTAGGGTAGAAGGATAAAGTGGGGGAGGGTAACAGGGAGGAGGGTAAGGGGGAGGGTGATGGGGGAGAAGGGTAAAGGAAGGAATGTAGAGAAGGACAACTAAGTCTAAGGCCATTTGAAAAGCCAACACCTGAGGAGACCCCCTCCAGTAGATAATTTTGGCCCCTAGTGGAGGGATGGGGCTACCCACCTACCTTCAAATGTTTTGACCCAGAATTATTCCTGTTGGAAATGTAGGGGCAAAAATGGAACAGAGACTGAAGGAAAGGCCTTCCAGTGACTGGCTCAACTTAGAATCCATCCCATGCGCAGGCACCAAACATTGACACTCTTACTGATTCCATGTTGTACTAGTAGACAGCAGACTAGAATGCCTGTCTGTTGAGAGGCTCTACCAGCAGCTGACTGAGACAGATGCAGATACTTACAGCCAATCATTGGACTGAGCTTGGCTACGCCTATGGAAGAGTTAGGAGAAGGATTGAAGGAGCTGAAGGGGATGGCAACACCATAGGAGAGCCAACAGTATCAACTAACCTGGATTCCTGGAAACTTCCAGAGACTAAGCCATCAACCAGAGAGCATACACAGGCTAGTCCATGGCTCTCAGCACATGTGTAGCAGAGGATTGCCTAATTCTGCAGAGACTTGATGCCCCAGGGAAGGGGGATACTGTCGAAGATGAGTGGGGGTGGGGGATGGGGGGTGAGGAGGGTAGGCAGGTGGATGGGTGGGGAAGCACCTCACAGAAGCAAAGGAGAGGGAATGGGGTGAAGAACTCTGGGAAGGGAGACCAGGAAGGTAGGCAACATTTGGAATATAAATAAATAAAATAATGTAATTTAAAAAAAAGAAAAAGAGAGTAAAGCCAGTACCACTAGTTAGTGAACAAATGTTATAGTGTGAACATCAAGCAGCACAAGATTTAAAAACACACTTAAGATCAATTATAGCCCATGGGTATATCACCAATTACTGCAAACCAAAAAATGCCTGCACTAATGCAGAGTGTAATGTGGTGGTGACATTATTTAGGGTAAGTGTGGAACTACCAAGTGGATGAGCCCTATCTCTCACCCTACATAAAAGTACAATCAGAATTGATGGATAAGATACCTTGCTATTAATCCTAAAACTCTGAAAGTACCAGAGGAAGTCATGGGGCAAAGACCTCAAACACAAGTACAGCAAGGACATTCTGAAAGAGTCCTAGTCCTGTAGGAAATAATCCCAGGAAGTGCAAACATAATCCCGTGAGACTGAAAAGCTTCTTCTTAGCAAGAAAAGTATTTGGAGAGCAGAGAGACAGTCCACACTCTGAGGGAATCTCTGCCAACTATACACCCAGTAGGGGATTAAAGAATCTATAAAGAATTAATTATAAAATACAAATTACCAATTAATAAACAAGCCATAACAGATGTGGTCACCCATACCTATAACTTGAGCACTTGGAAAGTAGAGTCAAGAAGGCCAACATTACTTAAGGTTATCTTTGGCTACATAACGTGTTTGAGATGGGCATGGCCTACATGGCACCCAGTCTCTAATAAAATGTAAAATAAAATAATGGCTAATAAATTGAAGAAAATTCTCATAGTAATAGCATGAATAACCAATAAATACTTTAAAAAATTTCTAAGCCATCAGAAAGGTAGATATTAACACTACTTGGAGATTCCTGAGTCAGAATGGTTCTCATCAGGAAAGACAATGTTGGTACCACTGTGGGTCCCTTAGTGGTAGTTACACCAGCTGCCCTTCCAGAGGACCTGGCTTCAGTTCCCAGCACCCATGTGGTGGTGGACAAGTGTCTAACTCCAGTTCTAGGGTATCTAACAACCCTATCCTGACTTCTTTGGGCCCCTGGCAGTCATGTGCTACATAGACATACATGCAGGTAAAACAGCTATATACATAAGATAAAATAGAATAAAACAAAAGTATATTAGAATAGTTTGCACTTAAAAAAGAAAGTCAGTGGCAATACATGCTGCCAAAAATGTGCTAAAATAGGAACACTCATTTACTTCTTGTTGGGAACACAAACTTCTGAAGTCCTTAAGAAATCAGTATGGATATTCCTCCAAACTCTAAAAAGACAAGTGCCACCTGATTTGGCTCTCCTGTTCCTATGTGTACACCAAAGGATTTCAAATTATTGTCACAGAGGTACTGGCATAACTGTATGTATGTTGCACTATTTACCATGGTCAAGATGCAGAGCTCGCTGAGATGTTAATCTACAGATGAATGAATAAGATAATGTGGTACCTATATAATTGCATTTTACTTCACTGTTAAAAAATTATGACATTTGCAGAAAAGGGCAGGCAAGGAGGTTGTGGATCTCAGGTTTAGCTCAGGGGGGAGTGTCTGGGAGTGTGGAAGGGTCTTCTGTGAAAGACTTAGGCAGTGAATCTCTGTATGATGAAGGTTTCTCCCCATGGTAGTTTGTGATGAGAGAGACAGTTCTTGCTTGCTTGTTCAATCTGTTTATTCATTGTTCATTATGGAAAATGGGTACATACAACTTATTCTCGGTCGACCAGAGATTAAATGCCTTTTGTAGGAAGGAATGTCAGGGAAGGGAAGCTTATTGCTAATCCCTGTGGGCTGGCCCATCCAGGTACCTCATTAGTATGAAGAAGTCTGTGTACTGTGCTACCTGACTAATAGTCACAGTCCTCATGTGGGGTGTTGTAGCTATGTGTTCCAGGACAGGAACCAGATTGGGAGCAAATGAAATGCCTACCAGTCTCAGATATAAGAGTACCAGGGTTTCTGAATCCACTCAACCTTTCTAGTTTTTGTATGGTGGCACGGTTCTACTTGCCCCACACTCATCTACCATGGCAGTAAAGTGACAGTGTTGGGGACAGCTGTCATAATGCCGTTCAACTCTGTTTCTTCTCATTCACTCTAAGACCCAAGCACATAGAATTCCCTATATTTGAGATTCATTTTCTTAACTCAATACATCTAGTGTGGAAACTCTCGTAGAAAGACCCAGATGTTTGTCTTTCCAGATTCTAGACTGTGCAAGTTGACAATATTAACCTATATAGCCTCATATCTACTTGTTAACTCTCATATCTACTCATTGTTAACTCTCATATCTACTCATTGTATTGGTTACCTGCTGCCAGGACAATGTCATGTGACAGAATCAGAGCATCAGTGACAGTACCAGTGTGCAGGCCCTGTGGCCCAAGAGATTGTTGAGGGTTGGGAAGAAGGTATCTAGAGATCCTGGTAGATTGGTGTAGAAAGACAGTGCTGTTAGTAGTACTGGGTGTCGACAGGGAGGGTAGCTGCAACTCTGAAAATCTCTCATAGGTAGACTAAGCTGCATAGTTTTGGGGTCACAGGACAAAGCAAACGTGCAGGTCTGTATACCACATGTCTGAGTTTTTATAAGTGATGGGGCAGACAGAAAAACACGTTGAATAAAAGATGCTTCATCATCATTTCCTGACAAAATGATCCTTAGAATGTCACATTTGGAAAGTGCCCTGAGCTATGGTTTTTGTATGATTAATGGTGACAAATATGACTGAGCCTCATGATTATTTCATGTCTGGGTATTCTAGTGACATGCTGGTGGCACATGACAAGTCCTAGAAGACATATGTGCCACTCACATTTGCTATGTGTCTATGCATTTTTCTTGACCTAAATTAATCAGAAATTTGAATTATTTTTCCCAACAAATATTTTTTTCTTTTTGAAAAGCTTGTGTTCTGTTGATAAAAATATTGCAGAATTAAATATTGTAATTGAGCTCTGTGTTCACAGTGTGAAGATATCTTACTTAAAATGTAAATGAAGATTATAAACTAGAAAATTTTAATTATTTAGAATTTTAAATAAGTCATATCATAGAACAATTCAAAATTACCCATTAAATTAAATGCAAAGAATAAATCACAGACGAGGAAAATTAAACAAACCAAGTACAATTACTTAAACTGAACTTAGAAAACTTATTGTTTTGATAAACTTGTGCTTAATTGCTTAAAAATTCAGACCTATATGAAATTCCATGAATAGTTTTAAAACTGTTTAAAATTTTATGTTTAAATGGTTTTAAGTAATGTAAGTATTTTCTTACTGCACGGTAGCTAAACCATGTCCGATGTATGTTGTAAGCAATGAACAGGAACGTGGCTTTCCATCTCTGTCATCTCCCACTCCACCAGACAGGACCTCACACTTGTGCCACATGGAGGTGGCAGTTTACAGTGTTCCTTTCCCCCCTGTTTCGCTGATGATTTTGCTGCTTCCCTTCTCCTTAAATGTCTGAATTTTATCTGCCTTACAGGTGAGAGGCATGGCCCAGCAGCCATCATGGTGTTCAAACGATATTAAGGCATGTTTCAAGATCCTGGGAGAATACATGAGGAGAGGGTGGAGCAGGAATAGGATGGCGGGCTTACTCTTACCATTGGTCTGCGAGGTTGTGAGGTGCAGGGCCTGGGGTAGGGGTTCATCCTGGTTTCTGTCACATTGACAGTACATACATCGTAAAATAGGACCTGACCAGAGAGAGCATTGTCTTGCTCTCCCTCTACAAGTTTTCTGTTCAGTGACTGTGATTAGCAGGACCAGGAAGATTCTGCGTCTCTAGCAACGAAATCAACCTTCTGAAAGATGGATGGTGATTAGCCATCTAACCTAATGTTTTTGTGTTAGAGACATCCTTGAACGAAAAGTTAGGACTAAGAATTCTTTATGAATGTTTTTGTATCAGCGCCTTAGCCAGTGTTGTATTACTGTGAAAAGACACCAGGAACACAGCAACTCGTATAAAGAAAACATTTAATTGGGGCTAGCTTACTGTTTCAGAGGTTTAGTTCATTATCATCATGGCAAGAAGCAGGGCAGTACACAGGCAGACATGGTGCTAGAGAAGGAGCTGAGAATTCTACATCTAGATCCATAGGCAGCAGGGAGAGAGAGTTGTTGGGCCTGGCTTGGACTTCTGAAACCTCAAAGCCCACACTCCCAGTGACTTACTTGCTAACCCCTGACAAGGTCACACCCACTCCAACAAGGTCACACCTCCTAATCTCTATCAAATAGAACCACTCCCTACTGATCAAGCACTCAAACTTTTGACCCCTTGGGAGCTATTCTTATTCAAATCTCCACAAACCAAAAAACTCACTGTCAGTTTCTTCAGCCAGGATCGTTCTGCGTGCTATTCTGCATGGAGGTTCCCCAAAGCCCAGAATTCTGACTGTCTCATATTTAAATTATCTTCCATTTCTAGTCACTGACCCGCAGCTGTTGTTCTAACTGTGAAAAACAGGAGTAAATTACTACATGGACATATTAGTGTTTAGAGAACCAGAAGGGTTTGCTTGCCAAGCTGGTTAGACATAAACAGGAGACAAATTAAGTCCTGGATGTGTTTTTCTACATGGTGGAGGATGACTAATATGAGCAGAGCACAAGGTCCAATCTGTGCTTGTTTTAACTGCATTTCTGCAGTTTGTTATTCTTCTGTGGCACATATACAAGAGTCTCTTTCCATTCTTGTCTGCCTGAATTGTTTTATGCTAATGATTTCAGATAAAGGATTTCTTAAAGGACTCATCTCTGCTATGCAGAATATACCATTCAAATCACTGTGCTCGGAAGTCTTCCAAACAGAGGACAGGAATCCATTATCAATCAATAGAGAGATTTTTTGAAAGCAACAGTATGGTTTAGAAACTGCTTGAAAATTTCCGAATATCATTTTATAAATTATCCATGTTAGAGATCTTAAAAGGGGGGGGGGCTATTATTCTTTTCTGCGTGGAGAGAAAGCCTCAGAACTTTCCTAAGTGATCAATACTGTTCAGCTTTCATTTCTTTTTTCTCTTTTTAACCTACTTATAAAGAATCTTAGGATATGAAAGAGACACTTGTGATTTTAATAGTTGGTGAAAGGAGTCTTAGAGATGATTATTCTGATAAACATAAAAACCTTTCATTTTGAATTAAGAAAGCAAACATTATCAGGATGAAGTGTCTTGATGGCCACAGCAAGCTCCATAATTCACAAAATGTGCTTTGGTTTTTAGACTTAGCAGCCGATGTAATTTTTATTGTTTTTCACTTACCATCAGGATTCAGGACTTCGGTGTTTAATTCCCTGCCTGAGATGACAACATCAGACAGATTTTCTTTCTCTCTCTCTTTTTTTTTTTTGGTTGTTTTTTGGTATCACTTTCTTTTTCAGGGAGGTACTGTATAATCACCGAACTCCTCTGTAATTACATGGCGAAGACTATGTAAATACGTAATTATGTTCATGCAGATTACTTGATAATTATACTTCCAGTTACTAAGTAATGAACTGAATAATCACCCTGCACCTTGCAGCTCGAAGATGTTCGGCTTGGGCTTTGTGTTAGGGAAGGAAGCTGGGAAATCGCTCCAAGGGTACACAGTATTCACATTCTTGGCGGTCATGTGCACGTGATGTATTACATGGTTATTTTTATCTCCTAAAATGAACTAGTACTTCCTTTTGAAGAAGCATGTCCCCCTCTTTTGGGAAAGAGCTCTACAGTCTTGAAGGCATTGCTGAGCCTGACTTTTGTGTAGCCTTGCCAGGACAAAAATAAGATGAAGAAAAGAAAAACATGTATGTCAGGTTTTATCAGGAGGACATGAAACACACAATTATTAATCTCAGTATAGAAGACAGATTGTGTAGCCAACAATGATGTTTGGCTTTGTGTTGAGTACCCATGTGCTAAGTAGCCCAGGAGCCTTGGTCTGTAGTACACTTCTTTCTAAGGTTTCTTTCTACAGTCACCTTTCCTTAGCCCCTCTGTGAGCTTCTCCTTCAGCACACACTTTACCACATTGCCTATGTTTTGCTGGAGTTGCTCTTTGCTTCATGTCTTTCCCACCAGCCTCTGGGACTGATGGCCCTTCATCTTGTATTTGCCAGGTGCTATCACAGGGCAGAGTACAAGGAGTTAACTTTTATCTTCAGAGAATAAATTAATTGAAAGAGAGACATTTAATGTGCTAGTTAAGTGTGAGATTTATGAGTTCCAAAATGATTACTTTGGGCTATTTGTGGGCCGAGTGATGCATGGATAGATGTTCAGTGATGGACATTTGCAAAAATTCCACAGGACTGCACCCCAGGGAACGGACAGAAGAAAGCAAATGAAAACCAACAGCAGCTACCTCGAGGCTTACTTCTCTGTGGTATTCATTGTGTTTGATTTTGGGAATCAATAAAGTTTAGTTAAAAGACAGGATGGTGCCATACATATTTATTACAAGGAAATAAATATGGCATATATAGTTATTATATTAAAATGTTGCATATTTTTTAAAAAATCAGCAAGTTAGCCACTTACCCTGTCAGTCAACCAAATAGTGAAATGACCAACCACCCAATCAGACAACTAATCAATCAATCAAACAAACAAGCCCCCAGACCATAGCAATAACCCCAATACTGGTGAAGATATATAGAGAAAGAAAGTTTTTCTCTATTTCAATGATAGTAGAACTATGAAGAAGTACAGCCACCATAGAAATCAATATGGAGGTTCTTTTCAAACCTCAACACAGAATGACTAAATGTACAAGAAATGTGTATGGGTATATTCTATCCAAAGGATATGACATCAGTATATGGTACCAGTATACTGCAGGACTACTCATAATAACCAAGCCATGGACATATGTAGATGTACAACAGAGAATTAGTCAGCCATAAAGAAGAGTGAAATCTTGTCATTTGTAGAAGAACAGATGGAACTGCAAGACACTGTTTAACAAAACAAGCGAAGCATAGGAACACCAGCGTCACATGTATTCTTTAGTGTGCAGACGTTAAACAAAAAAAAAAAGAAAAGAAAAAGATGATGTGAGAGCAGAAGCATGCTGTTCTGTGAAAAACTGAAACTTGCATTTCTTCTTTGAAAGTTTCATATGTATAAAGAATGAAATCTGATCATATCAACTCCCTCATTTTCCCTCTCCAACTTTGCCTCAATCTTCCCAGCACCTTTCTTTCTCTCTTCCCCACTCTTTCTCTGTTGACTCTTAGTTCCTTATGCTCTATATCTAAATCTAATTAGAGCTGCTTGTATACATGTGTGAGGAGCCATCCCACTGAGCACGACCCTAGGCTCCTATCAACTGCCAATAACACCTCAATTAGAGGTGGGCCACAGGAACCCCTCTCCACTCAATTCTGTAACCGTGGCCAGCTTGATCTCCCATAGGCCTTGTGTAGGCAACCACAGCTGTTGTGTAGGCAACCACAGCTGTTGTTGAGCTCATGAGTGCAACAGGCACATCCTGTCCAGAAGGCAGCATTCCACAGCTCTTCTTTCTGTCCTCTGGCTTTTAACCTTCTTTCCAGATCTCTTTCACAGTGTTCCTTGGTGGGGTGTCGCGGGCCGGCCGATCTGGGCCTCCCTCAACCCACAGGAGAAACGGGGGTTCTAGTCAGGTCGACAAGGCGTAGGCGAAGAAATGACGGCAGAGACGACACATG
>NW_022196905.1:151496966-151511522 GCF_008632895.1 Mastomys coucha | reverse complement strand
CCTCTTATCCTTTATCAGGATTTTATCCCCGATATTTTGGATGTGACTGGAGTAGATGAGTGTGTGTAACAGTGGGGCATTGATAAAGATGTCCCAATTTGGCTGAAGACCCAAATTCAGAATGTTTTAAATATAAAATAGCTGAAAGAAAATATACAGAAAAGATTACTGTTGGAACAAAATATTAATTCCTATTAATTGCGACTGCAATAAAAATGGGTACTTTATATTCTCATTTTCTGTCTCCCTCTCTCTGATTATTTCCCTCCCCTACTTAACCATGAAACACTAGGGATCCAGGACATGTGTATGATAGGCAAATACTTATCCATTGAGCCATATCCTCATGTGAGTTTTTAACTTACATTTCTGTTTAATAACTTTACCAGTGTCTACCTCTGGGAACAAAGATGCAAGACTGAGACTACAGGAATTAGAAGTCTGTTTGTATTATTTTCTTCCTTTTATGCTATTAATTATTTATTCATATTTATAATATTTGAGCTTTAGTTTATTAGTTTTGAAAAGGCTATTTAATATATATATTATATATACATGCATTCATTTGAAAAGATCACCAAGATGCATTACAACTGTATAAGATTGCAAAATCTAGAATAGCTTATATATGTATACCATATATTCACACACATATATATGTATATATATGTACATATATGTGTATATATGTATACACACACACACACACACACTGCTTTCCCTTTATTTATCAATGGACTTTGACCTAATTCTTGTCTATGACGTCTGTGTTTGTACAAACTGCTATTGACCAGTATGTCTCTCAGCAGAGTCACAGAGGTCAATAGGTAGAAGAAAGAGCCCTGGGTTCTGGATGGAAAGTTGATGATTGTGAGTGTTAAGCAGGGGCTGAGTCCTTGCCATGGATTTTTAAATGTACTGTCTTCATCCTAACCATTGCTGTTTTTTTTCAAGCAGGGTGCTTTGTGGGATTAGTGACCTTCATCTTCCCCTGCTGTGCTGTTGCCAGTGTGCCCTGAGGTAGATAGCAGACCAGAGCCCACTCTGACTCTGAGCCACAGCTCGTTTAGAATGGGGATGTAACACACAGATAGACTGGGGCACTTTTACAGACGTGATAAGCCTCTTATCTCCATTACTGAGGATGTAAGCTTCTGTCTTAAAGTTAATTCTCCTGCCTGCTTCTGGGATGAGAAGGGAATTCAGTCCTATAACAGATTCCTGACAAATCCAGGTTATAAAAGCACTGACAAGAAAAGATCTTCATCCCTGTAATCCACACTTATGGGCTATAAAATGGTCAGCACGGACTGTCTTCCCGGCTGAATGTGCCAGCAGTTGCCCTCACCTGTGACCGTCCCTGTGGTTCCAGATGGTTAGTCATCTTCCAGGAGGCAAATTGCTTCGTATCAAACTCTAAGGTAAAAATATCCTCCTTGTCCTTGGCTAAAATCTCTCTGGTGCTTCTGTGGAACCAGTACACTGTGCTAGTGTTTAGGGGACAATGTGAAAATGTGGAACTCAGTCTATGCTTCTGCCCTTGGTTGGCAGGGCAGCTGAATAGAGACTCACTTGTAGATCTCTGTCTCCACTCTGCCCCTACATCTGACTTTCCACCTTGTCTTTCTCTAAACAAGAGGCAAGAGGCTGTTCTTGCCTATGACAATTTTGATTGTCATGCAGGTTGGGTCTTCAAATGCTGGAGGACAGAAAGAAGTTTCATTCTCTTTAGAGCTAAAGATAAAAGGCTGGAGAATGCCCCTGACGTAATTTAAAACAGTTACAATGTTGACTTCTCAGTCTTGTACTTTGCTCATCCAAATGCCTGGAGTCAATAACCTGTGTAGCAATGATCCAGGACTGGGACATGGAGTATTGTAGCATCCTGCAGACCCTTGGGAAAGGTGGGGATCTCCTAGGATACTGATGGCATTAGTTATAATCAGGGATTTATTATGGGCCTCAGTAAACTAGGAACTTCCCATAAACATTAACAGAATGTGACTGTGAGTGGATCTTTGGTGGTAACAGATCCCTGGCTTTAAATAGATAGTGTTCTAGAATAGTTTGAAAGCATTCTGCAGCTTTTATGCCTCTTTTTCTGTCTCATGTTTTACTTCTGATGAAATGAAATAATAGGCTTTAAAATGCCCAGACAAGATCCTAGACATGTATAAATTATTAGTACTTAGATAGAAATAGCTGTGTGTGCATATATTTGTTTGCATGCATGTGTATGTGCACATATGTGTCCATGTGTGCATGTTTGTATATGTGTGAGTGTCTATGTTCATGTTTATATGTGTGTACATGTATGGGCATGTTTGTATATGAGTGTGTGTGGTTACCAGTATAAGAATATCGTTTCCTTTTTGCACATAGTTTGACAGTGCACACTGAGTGCCATAGCCTCTTGTATTATCTATTTAATGCTATTACTTAACTAACCAACTACATGGAGAATAGACAAGAAAAATCTGTGTTGTCACCCAGAAGAGTATTTGAATATGAATCGTGTGTTTGAATAAAAAACACATTTATCACTATTACAAAACAAACATGTGGTTTACAACAGTCATTTCTACTTATTTTCCATATTGTAAATATCCTTTTGTTTTAGAAATTTTTAACTTCACTTTCTTAAAAACAATGAAAAGCCCATTTACCTCCATGCCAGCTAGTTGATACTTGCTCAATGGATTGAGTAAGCCATTGGTGGCACATGATGACTTTGTACTTACTAATTTCAGGGTTAGCAGGACCACAAAGCTGCACCAGTCAGGACAGCCGAGGCTGCTGTCATGATAAGTAGTTCCAATACCTGCTCCTAAAGCATGAGGGTTGATTCCCTTTTCCTCCTCACACTAGAATTAGAACATGATGTCAGCATGAACCTTGTTATGAGTTACTTTTGAACAGACATGCTGCTGGTGTAGGCTCCACCATCTAGGAGACTGTCTATCATAGAGACGTCACACATGACTGCTGAAGGGAATCAGGACACTGTATTCCATGACTCCTGTATTCAACTGCGTCATGCTGCCTCCTCTCAGTTGATGTGTAGATTCATACAGATGTCACTGTGGGAAGGAGAAGTGCACTCTGCACCTTCAGAGGGGATCTGGGATGTGCAGTGACACACAGGAGGACTCCCTTTGTGTATCTTAGAGGTGCAATAGCTACAGGTGAGAGAATTTAAGTAACAGGGAAGTCCTAGCTCCATCGTGTTACCACAGAAAAAACCCATGACTGTGCTAGCTAGTTCAGTCATTTGTGAAGAGAGAACTTTGAGAAAAGGCCCCCATAAATTGATCTGTGGTAAGTTTTCTTGATTAATTATTGATGTGAGGTGGTCTGGATTACTATGGGCAGTACCACTTCCAGACTGGTGGGCCTGGGCACTGTAAGAAAGCAGCCAAGAAGGCCACAAGGAACATTCCATTCAGCAACACCCTCCATGGCCTCTGTATCACTTCCTAACTCCAGGCTCCTGCCTCCAGGTTTCTGCCCTGACTACCCTGGATGATGGAGTATAAGTTACACAATGAAATAAAACCTTTCCTTTACAAGTTGCTTATAGCCAAGTGTTTTATCACAACACTAAAAGCCATAACTAATGTCCAAACACAACTTAATGGAGGAATGGTTTTATTTCATCTATGGTCACAGTCTGTCATTGAAAGACAGACACCAGGGCCAAGAAGTGCTTGCTGACAGGAGCCTGATATGGCTGTCTCTTGAGAAGTTCTGCCAGAGCCTTACCAATACAGATGCAGATGCTTGCAGCCAACCATTGGATTGAGCATGGGGACCCCAATGGAAAGTTAGGGCAAGGACTGAAGGAGCTGAAGGGGTTTTGCAACCTCATAGGAAGAACAATATCAGTCAACCAGCCTTCCAGAGCTCCCAGGGACTAAACTACCAAGCAGAAAGTACACATGGAGGGACTCATGGCTTCAAATGTATAGCAGAGGATCGACTTATCTGGCATCAATGGGAAGGGAGGCCCTTGGCCCTGTGAAGGCTCCATGCCCCAGCGTAGGTGAATGCTGGAGTGGTTGGGTGGGTAAGGGAGCACCCTCAGAGAAGCAGGGGGAAGGGTTGGAGGATAGGGGGTATTCAGTGGAGAAACCGGGAAAGGGAGGTAACATTTGAAATGTAAATAAATAAAATAACCAATAATAATAATAATAAAAAGCAAAGACTCCGGCAAGAACAAAAGAAAGAACTTGAAGATGAAACCATGGGGCAGAGATGCTTGCTGGCTGGTTCATGGGCTCATGCTTGGGCTGCTTTCTTTTACAGTCTTGGACCATCTGCTCAGAGAACACAGTTGGCTTGCCCTCTTACCTTAATTCACATCCTCTATCAAGGCAGTAGCCTACAGACATGCCTGTAGGCCAGTCTTAGCTGTGCAGTCTCTCAGTTGAGACTTCCTTCTCAGATAACTCTTGGCTGTGTCTGCTAGACAGTTAAAGGTGAAGAGGACAAGGTGTGTAAGGCCAATTGCAGCAGCTTGAGGAACGTTTTTTGAAGGAAGGGAGATACTACTATAATATTATAAAGTCATTGTTGAGAAATGTGAAAATATCATCCAATTTCACACTGATCTAATGATCCTGAGGCATTTAAGAGTTCATTTCGTTGTTCAGACTTTGAGTGGAGTAGCTAGTTTCTCAGTTCTAGAGCATGTTTTTAAATTTCCCTGGGAAAAATGAATGAGTAATCCTTTTTTATTCTCAGTTCCTCCAAGGCAGCTCTGTAGCCACGGGTAGCAGGCAGCTTACCTCAGTGGAGTCTTGGTGTTCTTTGCCACAGGCGAGGTCGCTGGGCTTAAGGAAGTCTCTTCACAGTGACAGCTGCAATGCCTGGCTGCTGGTTTGTCTAGCGGTAAGCTAGTCCCCCCAGACTTTGTCTTCCGTGTAGATTAGTGAACCTGATACTCAGCGATACCATTTGGAGCTCTCATACATTTGCAACCTGTTGTGATTTGAAGGCAAACGTCCCCTATATAGTATCCTGCATTCCTCAGATGGTGGCGCTTTATGGAAAGATTGTTGAGCCTTCAGGATGTGGAGCCTCGCTGGAGGGAGGGACCCATTGGGATCCCTTGTACGTGTTCACCTGTCTCCTTCCTGAGTGTGGATCTAAGGTTCTGCTCCAATCACCATGCCTTCTTTTTCTGCCGATGTAGCTTCTCTGCCATGTTGGACTGTACACCTCTGGAACTTTAATCCAAATGTATCTTTGTAGGAGGATTGAGCCAGCATATTGTGACTAGCAGCCAACAATGGCCCATGCATGCGCAGCAGGTACTTCCACATTTATTAAGCTCCAGCCAGACACCCAGAAAAGAACGAAGACAGAGCATGTGACCTGAACAGCCAATCGGCTGGTGCCAAATGCGTGGGCCAAGCAGTTCTGGACCGAGGGGGTGTGAGCAGAGTGGATAAAGGCACTCTCCACTGTAAAAATAAACCAGTATGCTTCTGCTTCTCATCTGACTCCAGGCATCTGTGTAGTTTATTCGTGCTACCTTCTTGGGCGTCGAGGGCTAAGACAACATACCTTTTATCCTTTAGGTTGCTTTGTCAGCCATTTTATCACAGCAACCTCAAAGTACACAAAACACCGTCTTAGCTGTGCTTCTCACAACTCCAGACTTTCCTCCTCTCATGACATCCTAACTAACTCAGAGCACCTTTGAAAGATTGCCTCTTTCCCAAAATAATCCTGGCCGTGTGGAGTTTCATGAGCACGTTGCAAAATTAAGCAGCTTTTGGAAGTATTTAAGGTTACTTGTAAATTATGCCCTGTATAATAAATAAGTTGTGTCTATCTCATATATCTGGTATAGCTCATGTTTTGCATGCTAGATAGGCCTGCAAAATAAGATACTGCCCTCCCTCTGTCTTATTTGTTTGTTTAGATAGGGAGGGTCTCTACATAACGTAGACTGGTTTGAAACTTATTTTGTAAACCAGGATGGCTGCTAATTCTCAAGCCCCTGCTTCACACTCCTGAAGTTAGGAGTACAGACCACTGACCTAGTGTGCTTAAGAGCCTGTTTGTTATGTACAATCTGAGAAACCTTTCCTCAGAGTTACTGGTTGCTGAGTATAATAAAATTACCTTTGGTTTGAAAGGTAGGTTTAACACAGAATGAAAGAAGTTTCAGAAAACATACCACATATGTACAAATACACATCCACACATATCACATACTCTCATACCACACAACACAAATACACACATAAACACACAGGCACATAGGCACACACACACACACACACATGCACACACACCTGTAATCTTTCTTCAGTTTTTACCAGAAACATTTCAAGGCTTACTTGAAGCATACATGTTATAGAAGCAAAGTAGACTAGAGAGAAAACATTTAAGCAAACATGTATTTGGATTATTTTTGAATAATTGTTTTAAAATACTAAATAAATAGTCTAAGAAGACTGTAATAAAGAATGATTTTTGTTCTACTCATATTCTTTCTCCCAAATTCTCTGTTAAATCTTAAAACTTCCTGAGAGTTGATGACCCCAAGTCTTTTCTGCAGTTCAGGGTCTTCAAAAAGCCATACCTTGGCCCTCACTGCCCAGAAGAGGAAAGAATAATTGCAAGCTCGCTAGCCTGAAAGAAGAGGGTTTCAGTGCAGTCTACATTAGAGGCAAGACATTATTGTTAGCATGCACCATGGATCTGTGCAGCCCAGAGAGTACTGCATAACACAAGAAGCTCAGTGTGGGGAGACAAACTGGTATATGCAGTTTCTCAAACATGGCAGTCCTCTTGTAGAGCAGCCAGAAGGCTCAAGGGAAATCCAGCCACTCTCCAGTACATTCCTCAAAGCAGTGTTGCTGAAGGCAACTGGGAGGATTAAGAAAAAAAATGGTTTTCTTTTTGTAAACTTGTTCCATAGCAATAAATTAGGACATCTAGACAAACACTGTAAGGTCTGAATTAGAAAATAGTAAGTAAAAAAAAAGTGCTTTTAAGTTTTAAAATACTAAATAGCAATTTACTGTTGAATTATTGTTTGATTTCTAGTTTGGGTTTTAAATCTCTTTAGAGGATATTCCCTTTAGTTGAGAGCAAAATGTATCTTCTTCAACATGGATAAATGGCTAATGAAGAAACTCAAGTCTACTAAAGAAAGAAAAATCTACTATACATGCAAAACCCCATATCTTTTCAGTTAATGCATCAAGAAATTTGGTTAGTACTGTGCTAAGCAAACCCAAGTTCCCATATGCGTTATCTTCAGAGAATGCAGCAGTTCACTAGGTGAACATCTGTGCTTTCGTCAGCGTTTGATAATATCTTAAGATCAGCAGGAAGTTATAGATAAGTTGACCAAGTCTGAAGGAAACAGAATGACCAACAAAGATAGAGATGAATGTGCTGGCAGCAAGTTTGGGCCATAATTCTGTATTCACCTTTGGTCTCCTTTTAGGAAAGGGCTGAGGGACCACAAAGACCCAGAGACTTCATGTGTTTTGTTTCCTGTTGTGATTTAGCTCCTGCTGACACAGAGAACACACCAGCATGCTCCTACTCCCTCCCCTAATTGTATAGGCTGAAATGTCTTTGAGAGGAAAGAAGTATTATCAGGAAAGGGCTTCTCTGAGGAGGTGCTGGGTCTGGCAGTTTTTCATCCCATCAGTGATTTTATCATCAACTTACTTAGTTAAAAGAGGTCTTTTATACTGTAAAGTCCAGGAAATCAGAAAAATCAGCTGTCAATGAAACATATGAAATCCAGCCCGCCACTTCAAACATCTCCACCCCCTCCCCCCAAAAGTGGATCAATTATATTTAAAGATGGGAAACAGCTTAATTTTAAGTCAACATCTGGCAGAGCTTTGGGCTTATCCACCTCTTTTCTTGGACTGTCATGGTGTATCTCTTTCTCAGGTCACCTTATGCTCTCCCATACAAGGGCCTCTGATATGTGCAAGCTAGATGTGGAGTCAAGATTGAGACCAAGAATGGATGAGAGGAGCTTGTCTCCCTAAAACTAAAGAACAGAAAGTTAGAAGTGCTGGAGTCTTGTTGACTATGAAAAGCTGAGGGCTGGTGACACCAGAGACTTGGTGACAGAGCCTGGACTGTGCAATGAGGGTTTTCTTAAAGAAACTAAGCCTGAGTCTGTTTTTGTCAAAGAAAGCAAAGATGGCCGTCCTGCTAAGCTGATGCTGCGCCTCCACCCTGGGTCCTTTTACATCTTGGATTACGGAATGGACAGCCTGAGTACCTTGGAGGTAGTGATAGATAGGAAAGTAAATGAAACGATCTGAGGCTAATATGCCTGATGACCATAGGTCTGAGAAGGGCATATTAAAGGGCTTTGGCCTGTTTTGCTTTAGGGTGCATTGTTTGTCAGAATAAAGCTAGCCATTTGTTAATTTGTAGCAGAGGGTGGGGCCTATATTTAATCCCAGTCCTCCCTCCACACAGATAGGTAAGTGGTACCCAGGAGTACCTGGTAGTCAGCAGGCCAGCCTGGCTAGGGATGAAATGAGGATTTCAGTCAGCCTTGGGTCTATACGACAATGGTCGTCTCTGAGGGGCTGATTCAATGTTCCACCTAATAGAAAGAACAGCCCGGACGGAGCTCAAAACCTTGTAGCATTATATGGGGTAGACACTGTCATGACTGGAACACCAAGAACATTTTTTTTCTAGAATAACTATTCTAATAATGTATTCCCAGAGAAGGATTTATGTAGACTTTCTTTGGTGGCCCCACCAACTGCTGTGATCATTTCAAAGCTTTACAAAGCAAACTGAGCTAGTCTTTAAAGTGAATGATTCTAACTAAAAGGAGATTGACTCAGAAATGAGGTAACAAATGTGTTTCCCAACTTCCAACAACTAAAATGAGAATACAAGATAGATTAAATTTTATTTAATTTTATTATTTTTTAAATTTTATTTAATCTTTTTTCACAGTATAGATTTTATCTCCCTCCAAGTCCACCTTCTGACTACTCCTCATCCCTGTCTCCACGGGGATGTTCCTACCCTCTCACCCCCACCCCACCAGATCTCCCTACTCCTTGGGGCCTCCAGTTTCTTGAGGGTTAGGTGCATCGTCTCTGATTGAGTCCAGACCCAGCAGTCCTCTGCTGTATATGTGTTGGGGGCCTCATATCAGCTGGTGTATGCTGCCTGGTTGGTGGCCCAGTGTCTGAGAGATCTTGGGGGTCCAGGTTAGTTGAGACTGCTGGCCCTCCTAAAGGGTCATCTTCCTTCTCAGCTTCTTCCAGTCTTTCTCTAATTCAACCACAGGGGCAGCAGCTTCTGTCCATTGGTTGGGTGTAAATATCTGCATCTGACTCTTTCAGCTGCTTGTTGGGTCTTTTGGAGGGCATTCATGATAGGCCTCTTTTTGTGAGCACACCATAGCCTCTGTAATAGTGTCTAGCCAGATAGATTCAATTTTAAAACACAAAACCTTAGCACTTCTGTGTATATTATTTTTACATGACCTTATATGCGAACTCTTTGAATTTGAACATAGTAGTCTGAATTATGAGAGATACTTAGCCATTTTAAAGTTTGTATGGCTAGATGGAGCTACCAGAATTTGGCTGTTTGTGGTTTTTCTATGGTTTCAGTGAAATGTGATTCATACATGAGATATATAGCTCAGGAATCTGGGAACTAAGTTCATACCATATGGGGTTGTAGTTCACATTTGGATATGTACACATCAATTGTGTTAAAAATCACCTGATGAAAAAGATTTCAGGTGATTTGTCTCCACATACAGCTTGAGTCAACATGAGCGCTTCCTGCAGAATGCCTATTGTACTTAGAGGTCACACCCAGACCACTTTGTCCCTTCCCAGTCCTCCTGTCCCTCCAGTCACCTTCTGGATGGTATGTTAACAAATTCCAACTACTTCAGTTAAAGTGCGTCAGGCTAAAAGGAGTCATGATAACGAAGAACGACAAAAGAAAATATCTTGATTTCCAGTCTCCTTAAAATAGTCCTAATTCTTAGATGAGAAAACCAGTGAATGTTCCCGGTGTGTGGAGAGGGGTGACTGTGTGAGTGGCTCCTGATTGCTGTCAGGAGAGAGTATACCTGTCCTGGAGCAGCAGTGATCCTGTACAATGAGGTGACTGTGTGAGTGGCTCCTGATTGCTGTCAGGAGAGAATATATCTGTCCTGGAACAACAGTGATCCTGTACAATGAGACTGTTGGCTCTGATGTAGCGTGCCATCCTTCCCTGTAGCATCCTAAGCAGGATAGGTCTTAAAGCAAGGGTCAGTTCTGCTTTTAGGAATCATGCCAGTGCTTAGGCTAACTACCCAGAGTCAGCCTAGAGAGATTAAGTCACTCTGTGCAATTGAATTAGGACTCCTATTGTGGGCAGGACAATCCCTTCAATCCCTTTAATCAGAAAGCCACTTTATGCATATTGGGATGATCTGTGCTTTCAACTATTGCTTTCAGAGGAAGAAGGAAAAAAAAAAAGAAGAAATATGAGTTGGCTTATCCATTCTGCATGGCGTGTGAACTCTGCATTGGTATAAGTTATAATGCCCTCCTTTCCAGCATGCTCCTGTCATCTATATCACTCAGAAGCAAGGCTAGCCCAGTCAGCCAAAGTGAAAGTATGCAGATTAGCAAGAGATTTTTAAAAGCCCCAGAGAGGTGTGATTAATCCTTTGAAAGTGTGAGCCCTTCTGATATGGCAGCTGGACTCCCAGGGGAAGTCACACAGGGTCTGCACACTTGATAAGGATATGCAAGGTAGACGGCAATGAACTTAATGAGCCAGAAATTATTATTAGAGGAAATTAATACCATCTTCAGGAAATCTGTGGTACTTACCATGCACTGGAAAGCAGCAAGGCTTCCTTTAAATCATTCTGCCTTCCGTTTTAAGTGTACACACTGGCATTTGTACTTCACCATATGAAATGTTTGGCTCTGGTTAAAGAAGGGGTTTCAGCTCTGGAACTCAAGCTCCCAGCGACTTCAAGGTGGGTTTCTAAGAGGTCTGTATGTTCTTCTGTTGTTCTGATGTTTTTTAATTTGGAAGTTGTACTTTTGATGGCTTCCAAGCATCTTTTCACGATGGCCTTTCAGGGAGAGGAATGTTCCAGTCGCTATGCTCTGCATCTCTACTGGAACATAACATGACACAAATAGTCTCTAGAGCCTACTTATCCTAGACACACTCTGTTAAGGTGCTGATATTTGCTAGAGATGATGAGAATACTTGCCTTTGTCAATCTCTCTGGGGCTTCTAAGTACCTAGAAATATAGAGTATGTGGCTTTAGTGGTTAGGTATGCTGGAGAGTTAGACCACGGTCCTGTTTTCTAACGAGACTTCCCTCTTCCATTGTAGCTGGTAAACTCTTCCTGGCAAAGTGTCATCACTGTACATTGAACCACTGGACTTTAGAAGTGTGGAACATCTTAGAAGATTTGTCAAAGCTTCATAGTATTCAAGAGATTCATGAGCCACCCAAAGCCACATGACTATTTAGTAGTCCAAATAAAAGATGAAACTAGATTTTCCTGAGTTTCACATCAGGCTTTATTATTAAACTGTTTAGGGAAACAGAAACAAAGTCAACTCATGGAAGAGGGGACCTAGGAGAAAGGGGAAGATTTGTGGGCATGGAGGGAATAAACTCAAAGTATATTATGCATGACTGAAACCCAGGGCTAGGTACAGTACCTCATAACTAAAGGCATGTTAAAAATTAGTTACCAGTCAATACAAAATTATAGAACCTGGATCTTGCCTAAGGTTAAGATATCCAACCCATCAGGGAGATAGAAATCATTTTCAGTATAAGGCTACATTAGAGTCATAATGACATGCTTGGGGAAAGGAGCCAGGAGAGGCTTCCTTCTTAAGTGCTTTGTAGACTCCGAAAGACCCAGTGGCTGCACTCTGAAACTCCTCCACATAGTCCACACACTTATGCTTTCCTTCAGATGGAGATGAAGGAGCCCCAACAGCTCTTTATCTTCTTCTCACTCTGGGAGAGACAAGAGCTCGTGTCCCCTGAGAGGATACTGAGCCCGCTTATTACACAAGTTAATTATTTTCTTCATGGAGAAGGAGATCCACATGGAATGCAACCAAGTTACTTACTAAGGCGTCTGAAGAGTCTTTGTCAAACAGAATTAAGCCAACATATAATTGTCATTTCCTTTATTCTTATGGAAAT
Source organism: Mastomys coucha (assembly GCF_008632895.1). NCBI lineage: Eukaryota > Metazoa > Chordata > Mammalia > Rodentia > Muridae > Mastomys > Mastomys coucha. The sequence continues at coordinate 151,499,304 of NW_022196905.1, read as the reverse complement.
TGGACATTACCATGTGTATAATTGATCTTCAGGCCAGACACATCAAAGACATGAATCTATGCATCTATGGGCTCTTGATCTAATTACAAGGGGCTCCATATGTTATTACTCAAAACTTGTTTTTACTTAATTTTTTTTGTTGTTAAATTAGAAGAAATGCTTTTTGTTCTATGTCCTGCCCCTGGCTTCTAATAATCTCCTTCCTTTTCCCCCCTCAAATGACCAGAGCTACAGTCATCAGCCTCTCTGGGGCCCTTGAACTGAACACTTATTCTTTTAAAAATCATCAACACAGGATCTGTTGCCAAGTGGAGAAGCCAATTCTCGTCTCTATGCTGTAGGAAATGTTTTCTTTGCAGCTCTGTTGGCATGGAGGTGAAGGGCTTGGAACTCAATATTGAAATCTCAGTAAGACAGCTGCTGCTGGACACTATCCGGATCCAGCAATAAAATTCACAATATTCAGTTATCTACTCATAACATATTGTAGATGCCACCATAGGGATATCTTGGAAATATTCAGTAGAAAACTTTGGTCATCATAAACATATTGATTTCCTTTTGTATCAATACTTGTAACGAAGGAAGACAGCAAATCCAGAAGCTCCAATGAGACCTAATTGACCTGAAAACATTTCAGCTCTGTAAGGTTGTGCTTGCTGGTAACATCATGTGAGTGCTCTATTTCTCCTGATAATTACATACTTCTCAGTCCTCCATAATGAGCTAATCACAAAGCATAATGCCAAAAAAGTCTAGGGAAGTTTGCATCCAACCTAAAAATTTTGAATTACTGTAACATTGGAAACCTGTGTGTAGCTCTGTATTTTATGCATAATAAAGAAAAAAACCCATGGTCTTAATGTTGCATGTTAGTGTTCAGAAATAAATAATATGCTGTAAAAAGTGACAGAATGTTCTTGTACATATATGAACCAGTGAAAGTGAGATGACACTTGTTGTTATAGCTTTCCTTGTTTTTTTTTTTTTTCTACTGTTTCTGGTTGGAATAATTTAACTTGTTCTTATTAGTTGATACTAAGGTTTTCTGAGATAAGTGATGTAGTATTTTGTCTTTCTACCCTGATGCTTTAAGGCATTTTCATTTGCAGAGAGAGCATTCACAAAGCTGAGATGTGTTACTAGAATTGCAGCTGAAGTATGCAGTTTTTACTTATGGATATATCTGTACTTGTGTTTGTGTGTGTGTCTGTTGTACTCATGTGTGTGCATGCATGTGTGTGCATGCATGTTACTATAAATGTGCTCACCTTAAGTTTGTGTATGTATATGATGAATTTGTAGGTAAAGAAAAATATAAGATGTTTCCTTCTGGAACTACATACCAAAACAATTTCAATAATGGCTTTTATATGAAAAATTTGAATTCTTACAACTAATTTTAAAAAAATCTGTCTTGCAGGAATAGGCCCCACAAGTCGCAGGGGACAGGACAAGCTCTAGTCAGAGACACTAAGAACATCTAACACCAAAAATCAAGAGATGGCAAAAGGCAAATGCAAGAATCCTACCAACAGAAACCAAGACTACTTGGCTTCATCAGAACCTAGTACTCCCACGGCAGCAAGTCCTGGATATCCTAAAACACTGGAAAAGCAAGAATTGGATCTAAAATCATATCTCATAATGCTGATAGAGTAACTTAAGAAGGACATGAATAACTCCCTTAAAGAAATACAGGAGAGCTCTTCCTGTAAGCGGCCAGAGGTGACCCGTGAAGATGGTTCGCTACTCCCTCGACCCGGAAAACCCCACAAAATAATGCAAATCAAGAGGTTCAAACCTCCGTGTTCACTTTAAGAACACCCGGGAAACTGCCCAGGCCATCAAGGGCATACATATCCGCAAAGCCACCAAGTATCTAAAGGATGTCACTTTGAAGAAGCAATGTGTGCCATTCTGGCGGTATAATGGTGGAGTTGGTAGGTGCGCCCAGGCCAAACAGTGGGGCTGGACACAGGGACGGTGGCCAAAAAAGAGTGCTGAGTTTTTGCTGCACATGCTTAAAAATGCAGAGAGTAATGCTGAACTTCAGGGTTTAGACGTAGATTCTCTAGTCATTGAACACATCCAGGTGAACAAGGCACCTAAGATGCACCGACGGACCTACAGAGATCATGGCCGGATCAACCCATACATGAGTTCCCCCTGCCATATTGAGATGATCCTCACTGAGAAGGAGCAGATTGTTCCAAAGCCAGAAGAGGAGGTGGCACAGAAGAAAAAGATATTCCAGAAGAAACTGAAGAAACAAAAACTCATGGTACTGGAATAAATTCAGCATAAAATAAATGCAGATAAACTAAAAAAAAAAAAA
>NW_022196905.1:151495750-151496330 GCF_008632895.1 Mastomys coucha | reverse complement strand
AAATTCACACAATATATTTCCACAAATCCAGCCCTTCAAAGAATAATAAATGGAAAACTCCAACACAAAGAGGGGAACTACATTCCTAAAAATGTAATGTTCCAACAAAACTAAAAGAAGATAGACACATGAACGGAATGCCACCTCTAACTACAAAAATAACAGGAAGCAACAATTTGCTGCATATAGGAAACCCACCTCAGTGACAAAGACAGACACTACCTCAGAATAAAAGGCTGGAAAACAATTCTCCAAGCCAATGGCCCCAAGAAAAAAGCTGGAGTAGCCATTCTAATATCGAATAAAATCGACTTTCACCCTAAAGTGATCAAAAAAGATAAGGAGGGACATTTCATATTCATCAAAGGTATGATCTACCAAGATGAACTCTCAATTCTGAACCTCTATGCTCCAAATGCAAGGGCATCTACATTCATAAAAGAAACTTTACTAAAGCTCAAAGCACACATTACACCGCAAACAATAGTAGTGGGAGATTTCAACACCCCACTCTCTGCAATGCACAGATCATGGAAACAGAAACTAAACAAGGACACAGTGAGACTAACAGAAGTTATGA
>NW_022196905.1:151472412-151494103 GCF_008632895.1 Mastomys coucha | reverse complement strand
AAACCTGATAAACAACTTCAGCAAAGTAGCTGGATATAAAATTAACTCAAGCAAATCAGAGGCCTTCAAAAGAAAAGAAAAAAAAGCTGTCTTTGGTCTAAAACTCACAATGTATATAGAGTTTTTCTATACAAACCAATTTTAGAATTTTAAGTCAATTGCTGCACGTAGTCTATATGTTCTACTACCTCTGAACAGTTCTTACTCCACAGACCCAAAACATCTGAAATAGAAAATGTGATCACCTTTGAAACCCTCCTGTAACCTTTTTCTCACAAAATGAGTACATTAGGTCGCTCATATCCTTAAACTATAAGTTTTGTGTAAGTGCGAAGGAGTGGGATTTGAAGCATGGTTCTGGGAAGTTCCCAGAACTGGGCTACAGCCTCTGCTATAGTCTTCTAAAGAATAGTCTTCCTGCAAAGATGTAGGTTGGCAAGGAAGTCACCCTTGACCAACAATGCTGACCTACAAATACTTTTGTGTAGTCATGAATAGCTAATATATCCCCAGTGCTTACTAAGCACCCAACACCCAAAGTACGAGCAATACATCTGCCCACTGAATTTCAAACACTCTTGTTCTGAATAAACCAAACAAAAGGAATAAATTGGGAAGTCTCATTCCAGTCAACTTTAACACTACAGTTTGTATTGAGCATAGTTAAGAATATTTTCTTGCATCTTGCATATTCTGAGCTTCTGAAGCTCAAGAAGAAGGAAGACTGAAGTGTGCATACTTCTGTCTTTCTTAGAAGGGGGAACAAAACACCCATGTAAGGAGTTAAAGGGACAAAGTGTGGAGCAGAAACTGAAGGAAAGGCCACCTAGAGACTACCCCACCTGGGCATCCATCCCATATACAGTCACCAAGCCCAGACACTATTTTGGACTCCAACAAGTGCCTGCTGACAAGAGTCTGATATAGCTGTCTTCTGAATGGCTCTACCAGTGCCTGAACAATACAGAGGTAGATGCTCTCAGCCAACCATTGGACTGAGCACAGGGTCCTCAATGGAAGAGCTAGAGAAAGGACCCTACGAGCTGAAGGGGTTTGTAGTCCCATAGGAGGAACAACAATATGAACTAACCAGTACCTCCAGAGCTCCCATCAACCAAAGAATATACATGGTGGGACTCATGGCTCGAGCTGCATATGTAGCAGAGGATGGCCTTGTCAGTCATCAACGGGAGGAGAGGCCCTTGGTCTTGTGAAGACTGTATGCCCTAGTGTATGGGAATGCCAGGTCCAGGAAGTGGGAGTGGGTGGGTTGGTGAGTAGACGGAGGGAGGGAGGGAGGGGATAACATTTGAAATGTAAATAAAATATCTAAGAAAAAAAATATTTTCTTTTTGGTAGGTCAAAATGAAATAAAGTGGGTAGAAAGGATTCCCAAGCAGCCTGGAAACAAACAGAAGTTGGCTTGGTTACATGTTTCAGCAATTCAGAGTATATGAAAAGAGTTCACCAAAGTCAGGGCCACTCTTTGAACACATGCTGAGAACAGACCTATACATTCCACACAATCACTATTTCCCTACTTGGCACAGTTTTCACATTCTTTTTTCATTCATGGGAAGGAGACAGGTTCTTACTGTGTAGCTCAGGCTGGCTTTGAGTCTTCAAAGATGCCTCGGCTGGCCTCAAACTCATCATTCTACTGTTTTAGTCATCTGAGTACTGGGACTAGAGGTGTATTGCTGCTACTCCTGGCCTCTTTACAATGTCTCTTGTTTGTTCCTCTCAGCATGTGTTTCTTGAGCTTCATTCCTATGGCACATGCTGGGCTAGCTTTTTAATTCCTGAGTTCATGTGATAGATTTAATGTGAAATGTCTCCCATGTGTCTGAACAGTTGGGCCCAAGCTTGTGGTGCTCTTTTGGAAGGCTTATTAGGAGGAAAAGCCTCATTGGAAGAACCTGGTTTCTTGGGGGTGAGATTTGAGGTTTATAACTTAACCCTACTTTTCCACTCTGATCTTTTAAAACCACCCGATGTTGGTAAAACTCAGTTGTTGCAGCAAGAAGAAGCCTCTGCCGCTGTGCTTTCCTCTCATCTCATGGATGACTGTATCCTTTTAAACCATGATCCAAAATAAATCTCTTCTTCCTTGAAGTTGCTTAAGGCAAGTGTTTAATCACTGTGATGAAACCCATAGCAGGACAGCTTTCTGAGTCATGAACTCCTTCTTAGAAGGTCACCTTTCTCATAGCTTATAAGATGACCACTTCCTGTGCTTGGACACAATTAGAAGTCACCACCTGCCCAGTTCTAGGAAGATTATGCTTGAATCTGTCTCCCTCTCAAGAGAGACTGTAAAAGACTAGCTGCCTCTTTGGAAAGACATCCATCCTTGCCTTGTGTTTTGGCCACACTGCAGGGTGGGAAATGTCTTCAGCATCCCACATCTGGTGAGATTCCAAGGGGCATCCCCAAGGAGGTAGCTCTTATTTTCTGGATGCCAGTGCCCTCTTCCATACAAGAAAGCATCTATGAAATTCCAGAGGTAGCTGGATTCCTTGCAGCCCCACCACGTCAAATCACATCAGAATGACAATATAGCCTGTGACACTAAGAGGCCCTACACAGCACCTGATTGGTTGCTTGCTCCCAAGCTCCCTCCTAACTGTGACACTCAATAGATGCCCATGGTGAGAAGAATGAGTCTACCGTCACTGAACCTTTCCAGACACCTGTATCAGGCCAGTAGAGTATCTGACTTCATCCCAGAAAATCAAAGCAAAATGAGATCTTGAATGACACATATCTATCTTACATCTTGACAGATGATGAACCTGAGTCTTAAGGGGACCTAGACAACACAACCAATTTTCTCTTGAGGACAAATCCCTCTAATTTGCTTTGCTAAATGTTAACTAAAGAGGCTAGGGATTTAAAATTATAAAGCAATGGTGGGAATACTTTCTTTTTTCATATATATATATATATATATATATATATATATATATATATATATATATATATATATATATATATATATATATATATATGAATGATGAGTACACTGTAGCTGTCTTCAGACACACCAGAAGAGGGCATCAGATCCCATTACAGATGGTTGTGAGCCACCATGTGGTTGCTAGGAACTGAACTCAAGACCTCTGGAAGAGCAGTCAGTGTTCCTAACCACTAAGCCATCTTTCCAGCCTGGAAATACTTTCAAAAGTATTTTCCTTTCTCTTGTTTCTAAGATCGCAAAGAAATACACTGCTTTTTTTCACAGCTTGGAAGTGGGAAGGGTGTTATGAACTGCCAGCTGCAGTCAGTAGAACCATCTCTGGTAAGAGAACTTGGACTCAGTTATAGCTATATTAGCTATTTGAGGATGAAGGGCAGTGTTAAGTCTTTCTGAGTTTTGGTATCCTTGCAGCAATGTGGAGGGATAGTTACCATTACCCATCATCAAATGATATAATGCATATGGGAAACCCTTAGTCAGGTACTTTATAGCAAAAGGTGGAATCATGATAGCTTTGAGTTATGAGGTTGCTGCTATTATATTTGGAATGCTGTTTGGAAGTTCCCTGCCTTGGGGGGGGGGGGGGATCTAGCAGGAATCTAGGATAAGCATAAAATTTTCTCATAACCTCTGTTAAATCTTTTCTCTTACTACCTCTTTAAGTGCCTTATGCTTCCATTCTGTCTGCTCACAGCATCTCATGTGTCTGATAGGAATCTCTGCATAGCAACAGTAAGCCAGTATTCACAGAGCTCTACCTTAGCTGTAGAGGTTGTGACTCCCATCCTTCAACATGTATGCCCTGCTACTTTCAAAGCCTAACATGCCTCTTAACTACTTATTGTAGCCTTGGAAAGACAAAGTAGGCCCTTGGATCAGAGAGGAGATCCAACCAGCAGGGTTTCTTTTCTTTCTCTTTGTCTCTCTAGAATGGTAGTGAATAAACGTTCCCTAGTGTACCTTCATGTCTGCCTTTGACTGTGCTGGATTTCAGTGACTGCATTAAGTTACTCATGCCCTAATTCCTTCAGGATCTTCCTCTAGTCTGAAGAACTCACCTGTTTCTGTACCATGCTCCAATTTGTTTCAAACCCAGAAGTCATTGGTTAAAAAACATGTACAAAATATTATCCAAGAACCCAAAGCATAGTGACCCAAATACATCCCTACCTTTAATACAGCAAGTGTGGGGAAAGATAATTCTATGTTTAAAAAACAATTTGGGGAAGATGAACCTAGTATCTTAGGGGTCTCCCCTGTGAGTATGCTTTGGTGCTTACACAGAAAAGCTGTCTCACTTCACATTGTACACTTTCTAATTGTTTAAGACTTTCATACGTGTATATATTGTGTTTGTATCAAATCCAGCCTCCCCCATTTCTTCCCATTCAGTTCCTCTGTATCAACCCCTGTCTGTCCTAGCTTTATATGCCCCACTTTATGATCCACTGCATCCATTTAGTGATGCTAGTATGTGTGTGAGTATAGGTCCATCTACAGGAACACATATAGCCTCTCAGAGATTTCTCTGAAGGAAACTGATTCTCCCTCACCCAGCAGTCTTCAATTCTAATAGTTCCTTGGCTAAGGGTGTGTCTTGATGAGTCCATCCTGCATTTTTGCTGGCTTGTTCTTACACAGGTCTAATGTATACCATCACAGCTGCTGTGAGTTCATACATGCAATGGCAAGGTCATGTTCAACCAATGTTTTTGTGGTAGATGTCTACTACCACTTCCTCTTACAAATCTTTTTGAAAAACACAGATCTTTGTTCATTTTCACCTGCATAAATTTGTCATCAGTAAAAACCATGTTTTATTGTGTGAAAGAGATTATTTCATATTTCTATGGGCTATTCTTGGTATCATGGATTATAAAAAACATGTTAAACTCATAACTTTTACCACATGCTGGTACTTTTTCAAATCTTCTATTCCTCAAGGCTAGTTATCAGAGTATGATAAACTCTCATGAAAACATTTGTTAAAAGTATAGACAATTAAATATTAAATATTAAAATTATTAATCAATATCCTTATCATAAGTTATAAATATAGCTTGAGGAATTCTCACACTTGGTTATCCCATCTGCCTTGGTAGTGAAAGTTCTAAACACAACTAGTTTCCTGGGCTCTGACTTCCTTACTCACATTTATCAAGCTGAATCATCCTAGGTCATATCACAGCCGTTCAGAAATGGTAGCAGGTGTTTTCTTTTCTTTTTTTTTTCAAGTGGTCCTAGATTTTTGAGCTAAACATGAAGCCAATATTATGGAGACAGTTTTCAGGAATGAAATTTCTTGTACCTCGAGAAGCCAAGCAGAAAGCAAACCACATAGGCAAACAGAAGAGTTGTTGCTCATGGCAATGCCAAAAGACCATGGCTCACCCTGCATTTGTTAATAAGCAAAACTTCTTAACATTTATTCTTAAAATTTGAAAAAAGATGCCAACAATGCATAATTAATGTGTTTCATCAGTAAATCATGATGTCTCATTAAAGATCATTATCCCTGGCTAAGATCCTTGAACTGTAGTTCAGTCTTGTTTAGGAATTTTGTCATTAGGAATCAACACTGAGAGTTGTTATAATTAAATCTTGAAAGGCTGGATTCAGGCCACTGAAGATACAAGGCACATGTGTCAACAGACACTGAGCAAATACTTCATGCTAGGCAAACTTACGTTAAAACAATGCTTGGGTTTTACCCTTTATGTGCAGGGTGTATAAGAGCCCTTGGAGGTAGAATACTTGAAAATGTCTTCTATGTTGCACACAGTGGTAGCTGAAGTAGACTTCTGTACTGAGAAGACTGTCTGGTGGTGTTTTGTTCTATTTTCTCTAGAAAAAAAGATCCATTCATTCATTTTTGTCACTATCGGTGAAGTGCAAATAGTCTATGTAGTTTGGTATTTATTTGATATCTTTGTGCAGTTGTGAAGCAAATGTCGAGTTTACATTCAATGTTATCAACATCATTCAACTTCAAACACATCTTAGTAGTTGAGGGAATGTTAAGGATGTCCCTTTTGCTTCCCTTCTGAATTATAGTCATGTTTCCATAGTTGTGATAAAACAACGTGAGCAAGGCATTTTCTTAGAAGGAAGGATTTCTTTTCGAATTGCAAACATGAAGCAAGCTAGTCAAAGGACAAGTCCTTTCAGCTCTCATAGTCTTCCTCCAAGATGCACTTCCTCTGGCAGGGCCACACATCCTGAGATGCCCCAAACAACTCTACCCGACCTCCTCCAGCAGGGCCACACATCCTGAGATGCCCCAAACAACTCTACTCGCTTGGGAAGCGAGTATTCCAAACCCCAAGGCTGTTGAGGACATTTCTCATTCAAACCACTATGCCCACAGTGTATTTCCCATGAATTTTCTTAGTGGACTTGATGTTCTTTTCAGTTGTATTGTTTTTACATTGTCTTTCTAATTTTTTTTTCTAAAAGTACAAATTTGAGTACTGTCAGTAATTTTGGTATCTTCCCTGCAAGTGAATGATTCAGTTTTCCTCAGGATGAGAAATCCAGCAATATTTTATTTTAGTTCTCCAATTTGCTGCTCAGCTTCCTCAAGAGGCCACTCTTTTTTTCCTTCTGAAAATAGTAAGGAATGTTTTAGCGAATGCATTCTTTTCTTTGAAATGTCTCATAGACATGTACCATGTAAGGGACAAACAGAATTTTCCCCTTTTAATTCATCTGGTTCTTAAAAGTGATTTATTTGTTTTTATTCCACGCATGTGTGAGGTATCTCTTTAGACCCTTTTTCATGGTTTTGATGACACCTCACTTACATATTCCCTTTCCTTCAGAGGCTGAACATTTTATTTCATATTCCTATGGGAATCTCCTCACCTTTTGTGCTTAGGACATTAAAAAATGTATTTATTTTTTATCACATATTTGAATATTTTGCATGCATGTGTATACATGTACTATGTTCATGTATAGAGCCCCTAGGAGCTAGATCCCATGGAACTGGAGTTATGGACATTTGTGAGACACCACAGATTTACTGAGAACTAAGCCCTAGTCCTCCGCAAGAAAAGAAGGTGCTCTTAACCACCAAGCCAGAGCTCCAGCTCTTAATGGTATCTGTTTTAATTATAGAACTACTGCTGTGAAGATTAAACCAGTGGTATGCTTTAGTATATTTCTATAGTAAAAATTAAGCACAAACTTAAAAAATATAAGCTGTCATATGCAAAGGACATGAGATTTTTAAATAATATGATGTGGTAGAGAACCAGAATGCTATCTAACCCAACCCAACCAAACCAAAACAATAATGCAGTGTCTGTTAAGGTAATGCACAGAGACACTTGTATCAACACATTACATAGCTTTAAAAACTTATTGTCTTTAAATAACTTCAGAAGGTCTTTTAGAAAACAGAAACTCATTGTAACACTGAGGTTTGATAAATAGAGTTTGAGGCCAGCCTGGTCTACAGAATGAGTTCCAGGACAGCAAGGGCTACACAGAGAAACCCTGTCTCAACAAAGGAAAAGAAAAAAAGGAAGAAAGAAAGAGAGAGAGAGAAAGAAAGAAAGCAGGCTTTTCTTTGACAATAGCCCAGCAGTCTGCAACCTTCTTACAGGCTTATAGGCTGAGGTGTCTGTGGTCACCATGCTCCAAGTGTTTGCAAGTACCCTGTACTTCATGTAGGGTCAGCTTGTTATCTTCAGGTGTCCACTGTCCCTGAGTCCTTCACTTCTAATATCCCATAGTCACTTGGTTAAAAACTCAGGATAAAGTTAGACAACTCCATTCATAAACCAATGGCACACTGCTTACACTTTATGTCTGCTCTCTTTCATGATGCCAGAGCTTTTGTGTCTTGATGCTCACTGGCCAACTCAGTTCCAGCCGACTCTCTTTCCTAGAAAGCTGGTGCTCAGGAATCTGAGTGCTGCACTGCATTTGTGAACATGACACCTGACTGATAATCTGACTGAACATCCCATGTATTCCAGCAGTTGCTTATGGAGTAAGGATTTGACTCCTTAACTTTTAGAAAAAAACCTGCAAAGTAGGTGCTGTTGCTTTTCCCATTCCCCCACCCCTTCTCTGCAGGAAAAGAGTAAGTATGTTGCCAACACTGTTGCTAGCAGATTAAGAAGATTTGAATGCTGCTGCTGGGTCTCTTCTGCATACCTCTTTTGTAAACATCACGCCACACTCCACATTGTATTCACAGACCTATTGTTGAGGGTATCTACAACAGGTACTACAGTGAGTGAAAACTGATAGCAATCTTATTGCCACAGGTAAACAAAATGCACTAAGGGATATCTATGAAGCATAGAAATATTCACATAGCCACAAAAGCATATCTGAGTTGGAAGTAGACACACTGGGTGGAAACATTAGGGCAAGCCTTTGGTAGAGAGCATATTCTTTGCAGTAAGTAATAAAGGGTGCATGGAATAGTCACAGGAATTCCTACATAGAAAGCCAGTGTTGGTAACAGTGACCTCTAGGCAAAGAAATTTGCATGGACAAAGCCACAGATTTTGGAGTGATAAGCTGAGACTATAGGGGGACAGGGAGTGCTTGGTTCACATTGGCAGCCAAGACTGAAAATGAGCTCATCTCTAGTAGTGGCTGAGATTCTAGACTAAACACTTAGGGCTAAAGTTGTAAACACATTTAATCACACTTTCCTATCCCTGGTTAGTACAATCTTCTGATAGAGGAAATAAATGTCCTCCAGGTCCCCAAGAGGAAGGGGCCTTCTTTGAGGCAGCTTCACATTGCCAGAAGAGTATAGTGCCTGGGCAAGCAGTACAGGTGGGGGTGGGGTAGGAGGGGCAATGGTGTATAGAACATTGCAAGGGAAAAGAAGCTTGCCTAGAAGGGGACCGTGTCTGCTGAGGAATTTTCAAAGGAAGGCCATATTTGTAGAAAACAGAGACTCTCACAGCAATCCCTGTAATCTCAGATCAGATACACGGAATGGTGGGGTTTCTGGGGTCAAAACAGGGTGTGGTTCATGAGGGTCTGCAGTGGCTGTGTCTAGTGTGTGGAATTAAATATTGATGCAAGTGCTAATGAGGCTAAGATATAGAGCCAGACCATACATTGCACAGCTTCTTTGCTCTGTTTTTAACTCACTAACATTATACCTACTTAGAGACCATCAGCTAACACACCCAGGAATAGAGGGGAGCCCTTGTTCTCAGTGACATGGAGTCCTGCTGCTGTCTCTTCACCCTGATATACCTCAAAGTAGTGGCATGTGAAATGTCAGCAAATGGTTTCATCCAAATATTTGAAATAGCCTCAGAATCATGAAAGCTCTCATTTTTCATGAAGTTGTCTGAATTATGAAATTGATGAAATTTCTACATGGGTTAGAATATTCCTTAGGAATATATGTTTGTGCTGGATATGTGCATCTATTCATTCAAGATGTTTGTTTAAAAGCTAGGAAAAAACCCAACCAGTTCAACTTACCATGTATAATTATCTATTTGACTAAATATAATACAATCCCCTAAGTGAAAAACCCCAGATGTGTATGGGGGAATGTGCCTGTAATCACAGAACCAAGATGCGGAGGTAGAGTGATCATGAATTTTAAGCCAACAAAGGCTACAGAGTGAAGTTCCTGCCTGAAGAACCAATAAACAAACCGATGAATGAACAAAAAAAAAAAAAAAAAAAAAAAAAAGACAACAAAACAAGATAGAATAAACAATCTCAAACAAGCATCTTAATTTGATTCAATTGATATTTTTCTCTCATGGAGTCAGATCCAGCGATGAATATGACACAGGTCAAAATGACTCTGAAGGATGATCGTGAGGAGAATGTCAGACATGTCAGTGGATGCCTGAGCCCAAACCATAAACTTAGAAATGTTGAGGCTAAAATACAAAGTTGACTGTCATCCAAATCATTCTTCATCAAGTGAATTGGCTAGATAACCCAGGGAGTCTGTGAATTACTGTTTACTGGAGACCCTGATAGATCAGGTCAAACAGCGTTCAGTGAGAAGTGGTTTGCTTTGAGGCAGCTTCTCTTCATAAGGAACTATGACTGCCATTAACTTTGTAATTCATAAATTCCTTCATGCTCTAGTAAAGACCTCAGTGCACATGAAACAATTTGCTAAGTGTTAAATAACACTCGGAGTGTGTAGTGTTTACAGTGTCTCTTAAGACTGTATTTGATACAGTGAGTGGCAGGTGATCAAAACCACACTCATTCCATATTAAAGAATACATTGACAGAAGACTCAGTAGTATAACTAGGGCTTGGACTCCCAGGCTGACTCTACAAGTAAAGTATAAACTTCTGAGCATGTTTACATGGTGCTTGTCATTGGCAATATTTATATATGTGGGGAAATCTCAGAGAGCCCAGGTTATTTGTATACAGAGGCCATAGTTAAAGTGAAAAGGCCTTTTGTACAAAGCCCACACAAAGTCATTAGCAACTCACTATAAAACGTCTTTTATTGGCATGCCATATCATCTGCACATACAAACAGAGTATCTGTAGAGCGTTTGTATTTCTTATTTGGTGTCAGAAAACAACTTAAGGGATTTATTTTGGTTCATTATCCATGAGTATACAATCTATTATGGCATGGCTGCAGACAGCTTCATAATGGTGGAACAGGAGTATCTACAGTAATGAGAGGCAGAGATTCTACAGAAAGTGGGTTCTGCCCCTTCACAGATCTACTTCCACCAGGTAAGTTCCTCCTCTCAAAGATTCTCTGATCTTTCAAGACAGTAATATCAATTGGAGACTCACTGTTCAAATACATGAACCAGTAAAAGTTGTTTTAGAACATAGATATTTGCAGTCAGTGAAAAGCAAAAGGATAGATTATTTGTGTAAAAAACACTCAATCTGGCTTAGAAATAAAGAGCCAGCTCAGAGCTTTCTGTGCTGAGAAGAGAAGCAGGTATGACTGGAAGCCAGTGAGGAAGCAGAGGTAGAGGCTGGGGTGTGACTTAGTGTAGTCTAACCCATCTCCCATCTTCACACTCTTCCTCTGCCATCTGCTCCCAGGAGAAGTGTCATCCACTGTCTTTATTTTGTGAAGTTCCAGACATAGCAGAGTCCCGGGAGCTCCTGATACCAAGTGGTCGCCTTGGTCTCTGATCTCAGATCTTCATTCTGACTACAATTTGATGTGTGATCAAGAACTTGTGATTTTCCTCTTTGTGTCTTTGCTATGTTATGAGTCTCAGTTGGAAATTTATGTTGAGATTCAAATCAGGGGTATGGTTCATAAGGTTGGAAACCTATATATTTTTTTTTCTGGTAGGGAAGAGGGTCTAAGCTTTGTCCAAATGTTGATAAAAGTCTGAATATGGAGGTTGGCATGGACTACAGGTAGAACACAATAGAATTTATCAAGGGCCCAAACCAATGAAGCCTAACTTCTAAGACTGGGCAGATTCAAGTAGAGCTGGAGGGAGTAGAGTCAAATATGCACCTCCCACCTATCTAAACCCATGGTGTGCTTGGGTTTCTGCATTTGCATGCGGCAATCCTTCTGATGAAAGAAGGGCTTGTGGGAGAGCCATACATCATTCCTGTAGATCCTTCCAAGTCTTGGAGGATTCTAGTCAGACAGTATCAGGATATGAACAAAGCCTGAGATTTGATTGAAACACAAAGGAAACATTCTGATGTGTTCTAAGGTCCTGGAAAATTGCAAGATTTCTGCTCCCACCAAGAAGGTATAGAGACCTAGATAAGGGGTCAGCTACACACCTTAGTACCCAGTCCTGAGACCACTGCCAGGCCACCTATGCCACCCTCTATTTCCCTGAATTTTCTCATCTGAAATGGGAGGAGCCCCCATTCCATCTCACTCCTTGAACATGTTGTGTAGATTAACATGATGGAGTTTGAAAGGTGCTATTTAAATATAATATGTAATTAAAGTATTATCATTCTAGTTGGGGGTGATTACACAGAAAGCTTCAAATCACCTGCTTATTTCCGGGATTCAGCTTTCATTGTTGGGTCTATTCGCTTTTCAAAGACAGAGAGCATTTCTTTTCCACACAGCATGGTCTTTCTATACCGAAGCTTTTTGACTTGTGATCACACAGATAGTTTTCATGGGAATATGTCCAGAATCATAGGTGTGGGGTTTGTACCCATTAGTTGTTGAAATAACTTTAAAGGGAGCATGGAAGTATCTAAGCAGAAACATCTCCTTGTCTGTAAACTTTGTGGTTTAAAGGGATATAAAATAAAAAGTTACAGAATCACATCTCTGTTCACCTACATAAGTATGAAGATTCTGGGGTTTCTGAGGCAGCAAACCTGCTTGCCTGATAAATATTTGTGTACATTTGTCTTTGCTCTGCTTGTTTCACCAGCTCTTAAATCCTATACCATTTTAGAAGATTATATTTTCCTCAGAAACATTTCTCATTCAGCAACTCTGAATGGAATGCTTTTTAAACTGCAATTTAAATATGTAGGAACAGTAGCTGAGTACCACAGATATGTTGCCACACAGTGAGTACACACACTCCTGTGTCCAATTCCTGTTAGCCCAAGTGAAGTTCACACTGTTTTTTTTTTGTTTTTTTTCTCAACTGACTCTTGCCTTTTGGCCCTGACATAATCAATGCAGGCTTGTTTTCCCTTTAACTTCTTGGCTATTGAAAGCAACTTGATTGAGTGTCTGTTTACTTTCAGGGCCAAGAGACTCTGGCATGTTGGACAAGTGGGTGGTTAATGGACCTGAGGTAAAGGATGGTGGCTGAGGTAGAAAGAGAGAGCATGACCTTAGCCAGAACTTCGGCAGTTTTTTCAGTTCTAGGTTTTAGAACTGAAAAGTCTGAAGATTTTGGTCCTTAATTTCACTATATTTACAATTTTGACAAGTAATCAGAAGGTTTGTTCATAATCCCTTGAATTTTATTTGCCCTCAATATCAATAATTACCTTTCCTAAAGATATCTTGCACTGGTGTGTGTTGCCCTCCTGGAAAGCTTAAAGACTAGAAAACTCTAGTATTGTCCTGTCACTAGGGGCTGCTTGGGATGGGTTCCTCAGATGTTCAGAGATGTTCTACTCACCATGTGGCCATCCTGAGAGGACTCAGTTGAAAAGAATCACTTTGAAGCTCTGTTGCAGAATTTTTGCACTATTTTTGACTAATGGATTTACTTAAAAAGTGGCAAACTGAACTGGATATAGTGGAATATGCCTTTAATCCCATCACTCTGGAGGCAGAGGCAGGTAGATCTTTATGAGTTTGAGGCTGATATGGTTTATATGGTGAGTTCCAGGATAGCCAGGGTTGTATAGACAACCCTGTTTGTCTCAAGACAAGCAAGCAAGCAAACAAGAAAGTAGTAAACTGGAGGCTGTGAAGTGGCTTAGCTGGGAAAGGCGCTTGCCACAAAGACCCACTGACCTGATTTGAATCCCTGGAACTCACATAAGGGGAGACCTGATTCCACTCCCTGATTCTACTCACAAAGTCATCCTTTGCCCTCCACAAACAAGCTATGATAGGCATACCTGTACACACGCACAAGCATACACATAACACACATACTCATACACATATACACACACTCACACATGCAGACATACATATACACACACTCATACACACTCATGTACATATACACACACATACTCGTACACACACATGTACATATACACACACACTCATACACACTCATGTACATATACACACACACTCATACACACTCATGTACATATACATATACACACTCATACACACACATGTACATATACATATACATATACACACTCGTACACACACATGTACACACACATATACTCACATGTACACTCACAATTTAAAAAATATTAAAGGCCACCGAACTTCAAACTCAGCTACTTTCATTCTTGGACCTTTTTGCTTTTTTTTTCTGTGTGTGGAACCCACTATTTATAACTTCACTCATAAATCATTCTGGGAAAACTTTACAGGGTGAGTTTTTCATGAAAACTTACTCTAGGCTTCTGTACTAATTAAAGCAAAAGACAAGGAAGGTTATTTTTTTTAGTAGCTACTGATACTACTGTTATTGATAAAATCTCAGAGACAAAATGGCCCATACACACAAAGCTCTTGGTGACGGACAGACGGCTGGATGCTGATTTCCTTAGCTGTTCTTTTTCTTATCTTTTGGGCAGGGCCTTTCTACCTGGTGACCTGGACCTTAGGTAGTGTGTTATGCCTTTCTGATTCTCACAAGGACAATGGCATCCATGCTCTTTCCTTCTGCAGAGCAGTTTTTGTTGTCTGTAGGGATGTTGATGTTCTTAATCATGCCAGTGTCTTCCATTCCTTGTGTTAACAGAAGAAAACCCACTATTACAGCTATTGTTGAAGGTTGAAACCAGCTCACGGAGATTAATGGGAAATGACACCACAGAGTGTGGCAGTGCACAGTGGCTATTTTCATACATCTGACAGGTTTGCGTGCTTCTTGCACGAAGAAGCTTCCTTGGAAAATGACCCTGTTTTATTGATTGTTATTCTAAATGAAATATATGTCAAAGCCAATGAGGACTAAGCCTGACTAGAGAATAAAGGGCTATATGAGGCAACTGTATTGAATAATCAAGATAATATAAATTAGGAAAGGCTACAACGTTCAATTAGTAAATGGATTCTTCCTCATCTGCTCTTTGCAAATTGTTTTTCCTTCCATGTGTAGGTGCCACATCAATGAAGTAACACTGTTTGGATTAATTTGCACGCATTCACTCACTGTTGCTCATGAGTGAGACTCATGAGTTTCTGAAGTCTCCACGTCGAAACTTCCATGCTCATAGGCAAAACCTAGATCTCAGCTTCCCATGTGAGCCTGGGTGCTGTGAGGCCATTGCTCTGCCATCCAGATGCTGTGGGAGGACTGTTGCTTATTAGGAAATTGTTAAGATATGTGTGTGTCTAAAGCTGTCTTTTCTCTTCTTAAAATATGCTGTTGTTTAAAGGAGATGTAGTTTATACCCTTAGAGTGAACACTCTATCATCTTAATCGGTGACAGCCTATAAAATAACTAAACTGCTGTTTCTTACCGTGCCCTTGAGGTGCACACAGCTTCTTTCTTGTTCACAGGCTATGTTCAAAATATTACTTTCAACGTAGAGAGCTACTCAAGGTAACATTATCTTGGCATGGTTTATTCCAATTAGCTACCATTTCATGTTTATCTGAAGTTGCAAAGCATTAATAAGATATATTTTTAATGCCTATTGCTTTTTTAAAGTTTAGAGTCTATGTGCCCCAGGCTAATCTTGAACATTCAGCAGTCCTCCTACCTCAGTCTCCCAAGCATGGGGATTACAGCTCTACACCATCATCATTCCTGGCATGTTTTCTTCCTCTTGATGTCTAATATTAGGTACAGAATTTAAATAAATGAATAAACTAGTTCTTATATTTTCAGCTGTATAGACAACCTGATTACCTGATTGGTGGAGAAGGAGGGAGAGGGGATGGAAGGAGAGACAGACAGACAGATAGACAGACAGACAGACAGACACACACACACACACACACACACACATACACACACACACACACAGAGACAGAGACAGAGATACCTTATTTTGTTCAAATAAGTTCACTCACCCTTTCCTGGATTTATGTTAGTTCTTCCCTATTTCTCTAATGTTTTATTATTTCCCTCGTATCACTGAACAATCATGCAATTAACAGATTCTAAATGCTAATTAAACTCCTGTAGAATGCATAGTGCTGCAGAAATCTAAAAAAACAAGGGAATCCTGACCTGGCGGAGTTTATATTTTTAGGGTATGATTACTGAAACAGCAAATGACTCAACAGCATGAGAACATTGCATATTTATGAATGTAAATGAGTATGATTTAAGCTGAATATGTAAACATGGCTAAAAAAGAAGTTTGGCTTGAGAATTTCTTTTCAAATAGCAAATTGTGGTAACATGGCAAAAGGTAGCTGAACCATTAAGGAAGAAGTTGAGTTTTCAACCCTTGGAAGTAGGCATGAATTGTTATTCAGAGAGAAGAAAGGAAAGGGGGCACTGTGCCTTCAGCTCTTCTCTGTGTATGGCAGTGCAGACATTCTGTGAGGTTGTTTCATGACCTATTTGTCTGATCTTCCCCAGGGCTGAAGCTCTGCAGTCTTGGAACTCCGTGGTGTCATCTGTGTCTCTCTGGCTATTGCCTCCTGTGAGAAGCCCTGAAAGACTGATTTGGTGCTGTTGCTGATAGTCTGACCTTGGAGTCTTAACACAACAGAGTGGTGTAAAATATTTAGGGTGAGGGAGGCATGTCTTGGGGTGTCAGGTTCCTGGGCTTTGTTTATAATGCAATATTCCATGGCTACCTCTCCCTTCCTCTTTTTCCTCATCTCTCTCTTCTTTCACTCTGTCCTCTCTGCCTTTTCTCCCTTCCTCACTTCCTCCCTCCCTTTCTTCCTTCCTCCTCCTTTTCCTATTCCCTCCCTTCTTCTTCTGCCTCTCCTTCCCTACGTCTTCCTTCTTCTCCTCTATCAAGTGGCTTGAGGCATTTCCTTACCAGCTCATCACCCCTGAACACCTTTGTCCCCTCTCTATTCACCCATCTGCATAATTTCACAGTCAATTTCAGGAAGGACAAAAACATTGGAAACTCACCAGTTTGGTCTTTAAAGGAAAAAAATTCATATGTGGATTTTGTTTTATCAAATAAATAGTCTTTATCTCACTTTGCCTGGTGTGTGCAGTGTCTTATGTCTTTGGTATTTGTCTGAGACACTTGCCTTGAGATTTGAAAATGTTCAGCCTTTCTTCAAAGTAGACACTTGAGCTGTCAGTAGCAGTCTGTGTTGTAGTACCTTTGCTATAGGAATAGCAGCTGCTTTAGGGCCTTTTGTATCATAGCCTTCCAAGTTGAGCCAGTGACTGTGTTTCTATGCAGAGGGGTAGAACTTCCTTGCTTGGTTAATGGAACAGAAGCAGGAAATGTCCTGGGTGACACTTACGGAATCCCTCATTGCTAATTCCTGCATTAATCAGACCTGAACCACTAACAGCAATTTGGACATGGGTCTGCTTATCAAAGAGAGATCTAATAAGAATCCAAGACCTATCGGTTGCCTTTAGGTTGAGCTATCCAGAGATTTGTTCTGATAAGAT
This sequence comes from Mastomys coucha, assembly GCF_008632895.1. NCBI lineage: Eukaryota > Metazoa > Chordata > Mammalia > Rodentia > Muridae > Mastomys > Mastomys coucha. The sequence goes on along the minus strand of NW_022196905.1, from coordinate 151,476,978 downwards.
GGGGATGAGGGGTTATATGTTCTCTTCTCAGGTGTCTTCATAGTTCCAACCCTGTGGACTTAAATGTGTGTCTTTAATGAGACCCTGAAAATATCTTCTAGAAAATTCTAATTCTTGGCAGAATGAAGTCCACTCACAAGGACTCATCCTAAAGACCCTAAGAGATACCTGGGAGTCACTTTCCTTTCTCACAGTTTGTTGTCCAAGAGGTGAGTTTAACTCTTGAAAGAGCTATGAGGGCTGTTTGTTTGTTTATCTTCATTAATTTATTTATCCACTCTACATATCAATCGAAGTTCTGCCTTTCCTCCCAGTCTCCTCTTACACTGTCCTTCCCCTGATCCACTTCTCTGAGAAGCTCCCCATGCCCCAGGTATCAACCTACCCTGCAACATCAGGTCACTGTAGGACTAGACATACCTTCTCCCACTGATGCCAGACAAAGCACCCAGTTATGCTTTGGATCCACATGCAGGCAATAGAGTCAGGGTAAGCCCCTGCTCCAGTTGTTGGGGGACCTGCATGAAGACCAAGTTGCATACCTGCTACATACTTGTGCCTAGGTCCAGCCCATGCTTGCTCTTTGATTGGTCATTCAGTCTCTGGGAGCCCCCAAAAGTCCAGGTTAGTTGAATCTGTTGGTCTTCTTGTGGGGTCCCTATTCCCTCCGGGCCCTTAATCCTTCCCCCAACACATCTACAAGCCTTCCCGAGCACTGTTTAATATTTGGCTGTGTGTCTCTGCATCTGTTTCAACAAGCTGCTGGGTAGATCCTCTATGAGAGCTGTTTTTAGCTCCCACCAAGAATTCAAGAGAGAAATAGAATGCTTTGTTTGCATGGGTTGAATCTACCTAATTGTCCTTCTTTAGCCAGATGAACAGGGAGAATCTGGAGCAAAGATGCAAAACAAGTTTCCATTCTCCCCAAAATGAAATGTGTTTCTTCCACTGACATGAGAGAGGTACTTTCTCCAATTAAAGACACTGTGCCTCTGATGCTGTGAAATGTGGTAGCTGCTTATTTAGTTGTGGAAAATGATATAATTAGACAACAGTCGTGAGGGTGTAGGTGTGATCCATGAGATTGTAGGAAAGGTCTGAGCTTGCCCCATTCTCTTGACACTTGTCATTCAAAGCAGCAGAAGATCATAGTACTGGCAAAAGCACACTGAGAAGTAATGAGGGAAAACACTGTGAGAAGTAAGGGCGAAAGTGTCAAGACAGCAGGGTCCCCGACAGATTCCTTTGTCTGTATATTCATATATGTTTATATATATATGCATGTGCATGTATGTATATATATATGTGTGTGTATATATGTATGTACATACGTGTATATATATATATGGCAAATTTCTTCTAGAAAATTCTTATTCTTGGCAGAATGAAGTCCATAAATATGTATAATTTATTTATTTTTATTTTATGTGAATGTATGTCTATGTGAGGATGTCAGATCCCAGAATTACAGACAGTTGTGAGCTGCCATGTGGGTACTGGGAATTAAACCTGAGTCCTCTGGAAGAACAGTCAGTTCTCTTAACAAGTAGAGAGATGTCTCCTGCCCAAGTCCCCACTCCTTCTTCTGGGTATAGTAGGAATAAGGATGAAGCATCATTGATGCTTCAAAAAATGAGAAACTTCATGAAATAAATGTATTTAAAGGAGGATTCGAAAGAGTTTCTTACTGGCAAGAGCTGGCTGGTCTATCAGAACATTTCCAATCTTCGTAGAGTTACTGACTCTAGAGAACAGACTCAATTTTCTAAATTGGGCTTTCTGTTTTTGCTGAAAGAAAATAACAAATGAGCTTATTTATAATCCCAATTCTTACATATTACAGCAGAATAAATTCATGTGTAGCTTAATGGCCATTATCTTACCCCGTCAGAGGGGTCAGTTTATGATACCTTGGAGTCTGAATGAGGTGAAAATGAGAAGTTCCTACCTTTATTACTTCTCCCTTTCTTTGGAGAATGTTATTGCTTCTTGTTCAGAGGGGGTCAGTTTATAATACCTTGAAGTCTGAATTAGGTGAAAGTCTGTCTGATCCTAAAGTGCAGGTCAACTTGAGAGAGGAGAGTTATCTGAATAGAGCACTGCAAATAGCCCTCAAGTGCGACATCTTCCATGCCTGACGCCAACCAGCTGCACAGAGCCTCTGCTGGCTTGTGCTGCTTTACAGGGGAAAGGCTTGGCCTTAGAGTCAATAAGTGCTCTTGTATTTTGTCTTTGATTACTCAGCTTGATTTTGCTTAATTTTCATTGGAAACGTTTATATATGTCCCCCTCTCTTAATACAAAAATACATGGTCAAAAATACCCTAGAAATAAATTATTTGACCTTTGGCCATTATTACTTTTCATGGGCACTCACAGAGCCAGAGAGCACAGCTGACTGGGATTTATCTCCCTTCTGTGCTGTAGGACTTCAGGCAACTCTCAGATTCCCCTTCTAATGCTTACTGTTAATTGAACGCTCCCGTGCACCTGGTTTTATGGCTGGTAAGAAATCATTTCTCTCAAGGGTCCAATTTCTGTAAACCTCCTTTGCACTAGTCAGAAGATGGCATATAGACAAAACTCAAGTTACTCCAAATATTTGGTCTAGAATTTGCGTTTGAAATCCAGTAGATATTAGAAGTAAGAATGCGAAGTCCCCTGGGTGCAATATGGTGCTACGAAACTTGCGAATGTTTTGAAAAGATTTAATTCAGATAAAAATTCTCAAAATTTAAGTTTTGTATCATAGAATTAGCTCTAAAAGGCCAAATGAGTGGCCAAACAATGTCTTGATTGTCCAAAAAAAATATTATACTTTAAAAAAAAGTGACTATAAAATTGTTGGTGAATAGTAGTTGTTCAGAGTAATGGGTTCCATTGTGACGTTTTCATGCTTGTGTATAGCAGACTTTGATTGTGAATTCTTCTCCTCCCTTCCCTGTCTGCTCTATTCCTTTCACACTCTATTACTCGCTTTAAAAGGAAGGGTTTTCTTCTTCTTTTTTTCTTTTCTTCTTCAGACAGGGTCTCACTAAGCAGCCTGAGCTGGCCTCAAACCCACAATCTTTCTGCTTCCCCAGGTTTGGGTTTACAGTTATGTGACACAATGATAGGCTGAGTGTCCCCCAACTCTGCCTCAAATGTTTGCTAAGTTCTCTTGATATTTGTGTGCCTGAGACATTATGTTAAAGGCAGAAAGAAGAATTGCATAAGTTAAAAAAAAATGGGTCACACCGGCCCATGTGCTAGTGACTAAGGCACACTGAGTGCCCAGCCATCCCAAGGGGCAATGCCAGTTCTGCAGCTGTGCATAGGCTCAGTGCTGTTGTGCACAGTGTACGCCAGCTTTCCCTTTCCTATTAGCAGGTACTGACTGTGCCAACAGTGGGTCTCTCTTCTCCTCCTTATGTCCCTAGCCCTTCCTCCTGCTTGCTCTTTTGCTATCCTGGGGATTGAGCTTAAGGACCAATGCATGCTGGGCACCCTCTTCCTATACCTCCAGTGGTATTTTCACTTTTAATTTTGAAACAGAGGTCTCACCAAGTTTCCAATGCAGGTCTTGAATTACTTCTATAACCAGGGCAAACCTTGAGCTTGCAGTCCTGCAGCCTTACTGCCCTGGTAGCTGGGATGTCAGGCTGTGCCCAGCATGGCTGGAAGCAGAGTTCATTATAAAATTTACAGATGTCTTTCCATGTGTGTTGGTCCTTCTTGGCCTCCAGCCCCCTACTTTCCCTCCTACTCACTCTCCCCAAAGTCCTCATTCTACTCTCATGCTTTGAATCTAGATCTTGGATGTGAGGGAGATGGTGAATTTGCCAATACGTGTGCTTTTATAGAGAATTTAAGAGTGTGTACCTCCTCTATTTGGAGTAGAGGCTGGAGAGAGGACTCTGGCTCAGAATAGAGCTTCTATGCTCACTTGATGAAGTACTTGCAGTTCCAGCATGAGAGATTGAGTTAGATCCCAGGAACCCATGCATAGAGCCAAGAGAGGCTATAACTTCAGTTCTGAGGCATTGGAGGTAGATATCTAGGGTGTGCTGCCTAGCCAGCCTGGACTGCTTGGCAGACATCCAGGTCTTTGACAGATCCTATCTTCAAAAAGCAGGATGGACAGTACCGGAGGGGTGGCTCCCAATATTGACCTGTAACTCCAATTCATACACACACACCACACACGCACACACACAGATACCTTCATACACATACAGATCACACACACAGAGGCACCGTCACAAACACTCACTCACACACACACATACACACACACACACACACACACACACACACACACACACAGATGCCTTCATACACATAAACATACAGATCACACATACACGCAGACACTTTCATACACACAGATACCTACATACATATACACACACAGATCACATACACAGCGGCATCTTCACAAACATACACACACATACACATACATACACACAGACACTTCCACAAACACATGCACATACAGATCACACAAACACATGTATACATGGCACCATCACACACACACACACACATACACACACACACACACACACACACACACACACACAC
>NW_022196905.1:151425467-151472402 GCF_008632895.1 Mastomys coucha | reverse complement strand
ACACACACACACACACACACACACACACACACACACACACACACACACACACAGAGGTGCTTCCTTCCCAGCATGCAAAGCTTGACCAGGAGGAAGGGAGAGGTGAGAGTGCTGGAGCCTCCATTTCCCAGAAACCAGGGGTTTGCATTTTAAAAGGCAGTTTTGTGGTCTTTGTTCAAATTAATACCCTATAGGTAGGGCTTTACATTTAGTTTATTTTTGGTTAAATATTACTTTTGAGTTTCAAATACAGAAAATTTCCTGAGAAAAGCTTGTAAAACCCTTGGGCCATGCTGTTCAGGGGGAATCAGAAACATATGGGTTCAAATTTCTCTATAAACACAAGGGGCTGGGTGTTCCTGAGGACAATTTGGGGTTTTGCTGACCCCCAAACTCAAGCTTTGTGGCTTTTGGAAGGAGTTTCAGGTGTGGCAGAATGTTCTCTGCCAAGCTGGCCTCCCCTATCCCTCACGGAGTCCATCATTAGAAAGGTCTGTTTGACATTTCTGTGTTTGGAGAAAAGCATAGTGTGAATATATTTTTCATGCTGCAAGCAGTCTTGTTGACCACCACAAAAATTTGAGTTTAACCCACGTTGAGTCATTTCTTGCCAGTGATGAACTGTGTGGTACTATACTGAGCTATTGCTGTTTAGAGGCCTTCTGCTGATGGAATGACAGTTGCAGTTTGCTTCTGTGGCCTCAGTTTCCTGTCCTGTCATGTAAGAAATGAGCTGAGTCTGACCAGAGTGAGAATCGGACCTCAGATTCTCGTTTTACAATGCTTGTTTTTAGATTTTGCTATCAAATCGGAAAACAGGAAGTAAACTATAGCCATGGATAAAATTGAGACTGTGGAGTCACTTGATGTTGTTTTCCATCTTAGTGGTTTAAAGAGATACCCATCAAGTCTGTGGTTCCTCTACTTGCTGAAGCATGGAAGGTTCTAGAACTCAGGAATGATATTGTTGCTTTCTGTAGACTTAATTGATCAGGGTCACAGCTCATATCAATAGCCACATTCTACTTTCTTCTGCCTTGTAAATGACTGTCAGATGTGGTGGGTCCCTTAGAGCTGCTGAGAACTCTCAGGTGCTGGCCTTTCCCTTGTCTGCCAGAGGTTAGATTCACATTTTTTTTTTAAAATTAAAATTATTTATAAAAAACAAAACTAATTAATAAGCTCAATTTCCAGTTTAAACTCTTACGTGTAATAGTATGTCCATTGACAACCTGCCTCGTAGTCAATAGTCTTGATCTTCATTGATATGGTAGCAGAGAACACACCCCTACATCAAGGCTCATTCAGGATTTCAAACAAGCTGGCAGATGAGACTCACAGAATTCTGGGTGAGTTTTAACTGGAAGCATTTTGAGGAGTGGCAATCTTCAATAATTTGGAAAGAATTGAGGGGCATTCCCAGGGATGAGTACTGGAGGAGAGGAGCATGCTTTGATCTTCGAACTGGTTTTGGAAAATATTTTCCTAGTGTATTTGATGCATCTCCACTGTTACTTAGTAGTGGTGACTTTTATTTATCAGCCTTAGGTCACTCCTGCAATTGTGGAGAAAACAGAAAATGTATTAAAATGTTCAGTTACCTTATTAGCTTGGAGACGCACACATCAATGTCCCAGCTTTTGCAGGGGCTTAGAAGTGGTCAAGCTTTGGCTTGGGCCTGTTTGCCCTAACACTTGCTTCAAAATCAATATGGGGAACGATGATCAGAAATTCAAGCTCCCATCTCTTCCTCCTTCCCTTTTCTCTTCCCTCTTCCTTTTCTCTTCAGCCCTCCCCCTTTTTTCCCTCTCTCCTTCCCTCCCTCCCTCTGTCCCTCCCTCTGTCCCTTCCCCTCCTTCCTTCTCTTCTTCCCTTCCTTGCTTCTTTTCTTTCCAGAAATAGGGATGAAACCCAGGACTTTATATACTCTAGAGAAGTGCCTTACCACTGAGCCACACCCTGACCCCACTCTGAGTTTTCTTTGTGTTCTGGAGCTAAAGACCTTCTGCCTGTTTTCTGGAGAATATAGTTCAATAGAGTGCATGAAAATATTTATTTTCCTTTCCAAGGAGAGGAAAGTAACATCTGTGTTTTTAAGACTTGGGGTCTCAATTGAGGGGACATCAAACTCTTCTTGAAGATCACTAAGGACAGTCTTAGAGGAGAGATTTTCTTTAAGGGAGTCAGACCTCAAAGAGTTAAATGACAGAGAGTAAGGTAAAAGTTGGGAGGGGTGGGAATGGAGCTTTAAGGAAAGAAATAATGACAGTGTCTGTCATGCTGTCCTACAGACCTTGGAGCTGGTGTTCTTCATTCCCAGTGTTGTTGGTGGACTGGGCAGCTTAAAAGACAAAACTTTATTTTCTTGACACTGACATCCAAGTTCCAGGCAGTGAAGATCTGGTTTCTAGTGAGGCCCACCTTCCATTGGCTTGTGTTCATTTCATTTTGTCCTTATGGGCTTTCCCCTGAGCTGCAGAAACCCCTGACATCTTTTTTTCTTCTATTGAAGTCATCAATCCTGTTGGATTAGGACCCCTAGGTAATGACACCATGAAAATTAGACACTCCCTGAGAGGTCCTATTTATCCACAATAAGGGGAATTACATATAAACACAGAAGGGACACAGTGTAGCCAAGGGAGAACTGCATTGGAAAATGGACAATGCTGATCCCAAAGATGCAACAATTTTCTCATGGCATCTCCTCAGCCCTGAAAGGGATGAGGCCAAGAAGACCATGGTGTAAAGTGCAGTTCACATGCCCCACTGTGAAATGAGCCATACTGTGACACTGCTGTCAACTGAATAAAGAGACATAATCCAATGACTTTCAAGAGTCCAGTAACAGCAAAGATGAAGTCCTAGTGCTGAACACCCCAAAGTCTTTGGGTGCCCAACTATTCAGATACCTTGGTTACATCCCCCTTGGAGTCATCCAGAAGTGTAGTAGACATTCTACCACCACATCTTCAGGAAGAGGACAGGGTCTATTCTATGGACCAATAACCACACGAACATATTGACTCCTGGAGTGTATTGAATGGAATCCTGGATGTGAGTCTGTAATACGCTGCCACTGCATAATATATAACACCTCCCTGTTCTGTACTGAATTGCTTTGATTCAATTTTAGAACAACTCATTTGTTTAATGGAGGCAAGCAGGTAGGTTTAAGTCACATTGATTTGTTTTTTACCAGATGTTTTAACATGTAGTATTTGGTGTTAAACTGCTGAGTTTACCAGAAGGCTGATCTAGATACTCTTTAGAAATTTAATAAGGACCAATATAATATAAATATGAAATAGAACAATGAAAGCTAAGTATAGTAGTATACATCTTTAATCTCAGTACTGGGAAGGCAGAGGCAGGAAGATCTCTGTGAGCTGGAGGCCACTCTAGTCATCATAGTGAAAGTCTGTCTCAAAATAAACAAACAAACCACACACACACACACACACACACACACACACACACACACACACACACACACAGAGAGAGAGAGAGAGAGAGAGAGAGTAAAACTCAGTACTTTGAATGATAATTTTTAAAAGCTGTAGTAAGAAGTGTCAAAGATAACTTAGAAATTAGAAAAAAATACCCTTTTTAAAAAGTCAAAATATGCATGTATTTTGCAGCAGTTTTTTTCATGGAACATATTTGCACGTGGGATTTCCTTTGTGTTGGCTCACTCCATATGGTGGCCAACAACACTGAGATAAAACTTCTGTCTGACTGTGTCGAGCCCCTGCCTAGAAAGGCCCAGACTCTGGTGTACAACATCCATTGAATACAATTTTTGTTTATCTAATTGCTTTTTATTAAAAAAAAATCTCTGAAGGTTTTGTATGAGTGATCTACTTTTTGTTTCTTTACTTTGGAGAGGGTCACTTAAGCCATGTGTAGCCTGAAACTCACTATATAGCCTCGGCTGGCCCAACAATGTGACAATCCTCCTGCTTCAGGCTCCCAAATGCTCAGATTATACTGGTGAACTTACAAACCCACATCTATAAATGATGTTTTTGACTTTCAGGTGGCTGCCTTCATTTCATTATGTCTGTGTGTACCTTTGTAGAAGGCTGTGATAGTGAGAGTCTAGAACATTATCAACATGGTGCCATGTACTGTAAATATATGCAATAAAACTGAAAAACAAATGTCAAAGCAAATAAAAACTATCATTTTTTTAAATGTATGTTTTCTTTAGTTAGTGAACATCCCTTTTATCTGCAAATCACCTGCAGATGCTGGAAAACCATCTTTACTCACTGGTGGTAACTATGCCCTTGTTGGCCCTGCACACCTTTTTTCTTTTTTTTTTAAACCAGGTAAGCCACCATCTTGTCACCCCTGCTCAGCTGTTACTTGTTTTTCTTACACATGTGGAAACTAATATTGTTGAACTTATGACTAAATCATACAACTGAGGAGAACATAAACCAGGAAGAAACAGTTCCTGAAGGAAGAGGGCTACCACTATGAATGCTGTTTGAAACGCTTGAGGTCATCCTGGGAAAGCTAATCACTAAATGCATTTGTTACCAGTTAATGTGCAGAAATCAACCAAGGAGAGTCAGGCAACTCTAGAAAGATCTTGCACTAGGTTGCTTTCACAACTATCTCTGTGACCTCAATTCACCTTTAAAAAGTAGAAATATGTGGATCTCAGACCCTGTGTCAGAGGGAGTCTAAATGTGAAAGGCAAGGCCATACTTCAACACTGGGGCCCTTAAGTAGAGACTGAATGGTGAGCCTGTATTCACTAATAGGCCAATAAATATGCATTTTTGCATCTTTAGTTAAAATGTTTAGAACTGGACCATGTCCATCCATCTGCTTCAATAAGCTTTTTCAATTAACTCACTAAAGATAGGTAGGAACCGTAATAGCCAGTTTTACCTATGTTTAACTGGGACAGAAAGTACTGTATTAGAGGATAGAGAAAAATTCAGAGCTACAGTGTGTCTTTGGATGGCTAAAGCTTAATGAGGTTACAAAAAACTGCATGCTTATAGAATAGGGAGAACTAGCTTTGATCTCTGAAACTGAATATTTGCAAGGGAAATAGGATCTTGGATAAAGATAAGTTATGAACAGTGAGGTTCAAAAGTCCATCGTAGTTTTGAGGAACAAGAAGGATGATCCAATTGGCTACAGGTGAGATAATGTATAGATTATCCTGTAGAAATAATGAATGATTCTGCAGGAAATGGGATGTCATTAATGACATCCCTCATGGGTACACAAAGGGCTGAGTTCAGGTCACCCTGAGGGTACATGTATCCGCCATGAAAGATGACTGCAGATGGCAGCCTCTTCAGCAGACAGCCAGTCACTAAAGAGAGTCCAGGTCAAAGACTCTTAATCTATTTTCCTGCCATGAATCTCTTAAAGGTACTGTTGTCTTACATTCCTCCCAAGATATTCTTAAATGTATAAATAAATAAATGGTTTAGCATTTCAAATAAAAGACCATATTTTTAGTCACCATGAAAATCATTAAAGGAGCATACATTTTTTAAAAATTTTTTTCATTTTCATTTTTATTTTTTTTAGATTTATTTATTTATTATATGTAAGTACAGATCTCCTTATGGATGGCTGTGAGCCACCATAGGGTTGCTGGGATTTAAACTCAGGACCTTCAGGAGATCAGTCGGTGCTTTTAACCGCTGAGCCATCTCTCCAGTCCAGGGAGCATACATTTTTGGAGATCATGATATGTGTGCTTCATGGTGAGCACACCAAATCATGAGATTTAGGAACAGGTCCATGTGCTAAGCATGGCGACTGATTAGAGAGAGCTGAAAATGAAAGCAATTTCCATCACCGTTATGCTTTGACTTCTGTGATTTGTCGCTTACCAGATCATCGAAGGAATCAAAAGGAAGGTGTAATTTTATTTTATTTTCCTGGGGAAAAGTATGGATTTCCTAATTTCTATGCAATGTATAGAATAAATTAGGCATTCACGGAGTCTACAAAGTTCATGAAAAGTTCTGAGTGGTGATGAATAATTAATCAGAAGAGATTCAGACAATTCAGTATTTTCTGTAGATGATCACCTGAAATTCTCATCCAACTTCAGAGCTTCTGGAAGATGGGTTTTTAATCTTCCTGAACTATATTATTCTAAGTGTCAACATTTTTTTGTGATGTCTGTGCACTATTATTATAAGCACAAAATCACTTTGGAAGTAATTTTAAGTACAGTTTTATAGAAGGAAAAGAGAGAAGGAGAACGGAGGAGAAGGAAGAAAAGAGGAAGGGGAAAGAAGGAAGAGGAGAAAGAAAAAGAAAGGCAGGAAGGGTGGAAGAGAAAGAGTGGAGCAGGGAAAGGAGGAGGGAAGGCTTGAATAGAGGAGGGAATGTGAGAGGAGAGGAGAGAACACAGCCTACTTTTCAGTAGTGGGGAATGCTTATCTAAGTTAAGACTGTCCCAACCTGTAGGCTACTAAGGGTGTTTGATTGCACTCTCTACTGTGGCTTAAAAATAATCCTTAATGATATATACATATTCATTAAGCACCACACTTGAGATCTTTGTTCTTCATTGTATGTAGGTTACAACCTAATTTTAAGAAGTTGGAGACAAGCAAGTAAACTTTGATGCTAGAAGAAAATTGAGAAGGGGAACTACCGGAGTGTTAAGAGGTTTGGGAAATGGTGGCAAGCATAAATGGGAGAAACTAGAACAGTTTCCTTAGAACAGCGAGGGTCTGCAGAGCAGCTTTTGGACAGAGTAAAGGATGCCATGCAAAGCATATTAGAGGACCAGGCCAACCTAACCAATGTAAGGACAGCAATTTTTGCTAAGCCCATTTACTAACAATGTAACTTTCAAATTGAGACATGAATATGTGGTCTCTGTCCCTAGTCGCTGATGCAGAGCTGACCAGACCCTTGTCATTTTTTATGTGATGGTGTGAAAGGAGCAGGCCTCGCTGTAGTGTTGGGTCAGGTCCCTGCCTTTTGATGCCACTTGGAAACTCAGGTGACTGGTGTCAGGGGACAAGGTGGGACTGTTTGTGATAGGAACAAGCCATGGGACTGAAGGGTTGGGATACTCAGTTCTATACCTGATCCTCTGGCCATTTAGTTTCCAATGGATACTCTTTTACAATGAATTGGCTGGAAACATCAAGGTTCTGGGAGAGTTGTTGGGAGAAGGTAGGGAAGCTGTGCTATTATTTCTCACACCCTTGATTGGGCATCTCTTCTTGGACATTCCTGAATGGAACCTGCTGTGATAAACTGGTAATGTAAGTTCAGTGTTTTCCTGAGAGCCATGAGTAGTTCTAGAAGATTATCAATGTGAGGAGGAATTGTAGGAGACCCTGATTTTGAAGCCAGTCATCAGATGTGTGAGGGACCTAACCTTGTATCTGGTAACTGAGGTCTTGTGGACCTGAGTCCTTAGTAAATGCAACTCCAGGTGGTATCAAAACCAAACCAAGTCATTGGGCACCAACCATGATGGTATCCAGAGTGAGAGAACTGGTTTTTGGTGTAGAAAATCTAACACATATAGAAATGTGTGATGAAGGTAGCAGTGTTCATTCCACATCAAAAACAGGTTAAAGGCTGATGTAACAGTATCGCAATTCACTATGTCTGAGGGGAAAGCATTAGGAATTTAGGTATGTGAGGCAAAAGCGGGAAGCAGCAGGCTTTGGTGACTCTGTCAGCTAAGATACCTACTAAGATTCTCTCTCTGTCTAACAATCGCCAGGTCCTTAGTGATTGAGGTAGACTGAGGAATATTAGGATTATCAGGTGTTTTCTCTCTAAAATGTTACCATTCCAGTCTTTCTACCTGAGTCTCAGGTTTGCCTGTGTGAAACAACCCACCTTATCAGCGTACTTCCAGTTCTCAGGTTTGGGAATACCTACTTGTTTAGGCGTTATGAAGCATGCAGTCAGTAATCTTTAAATAGATATGGGATGCTAAATTGTGAATATAAAATAAATATTTAAGTCTCGAGGAAGCTCATCACTATGCTTTTAGGAAACATATAATTTTAATAATGGAAATTAATTACTATGTTTTATTGTGTGTAAGAGAAAATAAATTTTACCTTAAGGCAGACAGTATTAAATGAATTTTCTTATCAGTAAAGAATTTTCTAGTGAAATATATAAACTGGACATCGCATTATTTGATGCAGTATTTACTATGGTTTGATTAATTTTGTCTGTCTACTGTCAGTAACATTCTACAAGACAGGATACATTTATTTAGTCAAATATTCTAACAAATAAATGCAACTCCTTGGATTGAACAAATGGTTTAAATTTCTGATGATCTGATTATAAGCCCAGGTATAATTGTGATTTACTTGGGATGTATGGAAGAGAATATGAAATCGTGAAATCCCGTTACTGTCTGCTTTGGTTGCTTGCCCATTTACCTCCTTATGTGATAGCTTAGTGCATCTCAAGGACAATGTTTAGATCAAAAGAAGGTTGAAGAATGCCAGGATCCATCATCTGTCTAGATGGGAAACTTGGAGGTGTGGGGGGAGATGAGACTTCTGATGCAACCTGACGTAACTAGGTAGCTCACAGAATCATCAGTCAGAGTCTGGCCATAGAGAGGCATCTGATCAGACTGTCATGCCCTGTGTTTAATGGAGTGTGGCAAGGACTTTGACACAAGCCATTACCCACTATTTACTTACTCAAAGTAGAAACCTACTGGAAAATTGAGTGAAATTATCCATACGTTAAGAGCTTTGAGAAGATTGCATTATGATCAGAAAATTTAAAACAAACCCTCTGAACACATTGGTATTAAAAGCACTGAGCTCTGTTACAGTATTTTAACGATCATGTTTTACAAGTTTGTTTCTATCACTATGATATGAAGTAACATTGTACAGTTGCTGGAGAATTTTAAACCAACCTTCAGATGTCTGACTTCTCCACAGCTGTGCTGTTTAGACGGATGCTGATAGCTCAGAAACTAGGCTAATTTTCACACTCTTCGTCTTGACAGTCCTGCTTTATTTCCAGGTTCCCAATGTTTGTTCTTAATTTAGGTTTCTTGGACAGAGTTATATAGTCAACCAAACATGCACTTTCCCGTGTTGTAGGCTAATTGAAAGGAACCTTTTCAAATAGTATACAAGAGAAATCGGAAACCGGGTGAGCTGTTTGGGTGCTATTTTATGTTTTAATCAGTTGTTAACATTATATGGGAATGTGCTTTGCCTGTGGCCATTGGAGCAATTGAAAATAAGCTAGAGCTATTGTTAAAATTGCTTTTTCACACCCTACAAAGTTGTCACGAACAACTGAAATGGGGAAAAAAAATACCAGTCAGTATGAGTATGCCATTATAAGAGGAAATACAAAAAGTCAAATAAGCATATTATAAAATCTCCTGTTGTTTTTGTGGTAGCACTGGGGATGAAACATGGGGCCTTGCACATTATAAGTCTCCCACTGAGTCAGGCCCCCGCCTACTTTCTACTTTTTATTTTGAGACAAGGTCTTACTGAGTTGTTCTTTATGGCCTTGAATTCGTCTGCTAGCCCACCCAGGCAGGCTGTGAACTCATGAGTCTCCTGCCTCAGCCTCCTGAAAAACTGGGAGTTCAGTTAGGCACCTCCAGATTGAACTGTAAAATCCTTTTAGCTGGAATAATTGAGCTGGTTTTCTGATTACTGTTTTGAGTATGATACATGACCGCTCATTTAGTGAATAAGTAATTTTGATAAAGTTTTTCTGTTTTTCTAAGTATTTAAACCTTAATATATATTGTATATCTATGTTTATGCATATATGTATGCATGCTGATGTGTGTATGAATATGTTCAGCTGTGTATCTGCACATGTGTGAAGGCCAGAGATCAACTGGAATGTTGTTCTTCAGGATGGCTATCTACCTTATGTTTATGATACAGAGCATCTTGCTGGGATCTAAGCCTCTAGTTGGATTAGCCTGGCAGACCAACAATGCCTAGGGATTTTCCTGTCCCTGCTTCTCCAGTGCTGAGGCTACCAGTGCCCACCATCACCTCGGGATTTTTACATAGATTTCAAGAATTGAACTCAGGTCTTCATGCTTGCATTATAAATACTTTACAGACCGAACTATATCCTGATTCTCAATGGACATATAATTTCTATTTAATTTAAATTATTTCCATAGAAGAGTTTGGACAAAAGAAGAACTCACTCATAAATGGAGCCCCTCTTACCCTCTAAAATGTACTCACAAATTCCATCTCTGACGTAGAACAGCCCTTTGATTTTACCTCCCCACTTTGTTGAGTCTGGCACAATTTTATGACAAATAACTTCTTTCATCATGTACTCTGGGTGCATCAAGACATGGCTTAAGGTTAATCATATCAGTCAAAAATCCAACATGAGAAAAATTCCACTGGAAAGTCCCTCCAAAGTTAGCAATGACATTTACTGCAAATTGCAGGGCTGGGCACCCAGGTTCCATGGCAGGCTGCCCCTCTGTGCTGTTTTCTCTATACCATTGGGCCTTATAAAGTTAAAGCCAGCAGAGAACCTGGACAGTGAATTATTTATAGGTCATTTTATTTGTTGCTCAGAAATTCATCAGAGGATCCTCTTTCTAGCTTAGAGATTTTCTGGAAAGACCTTGTCTATGAACACAGCATACAAAGTTCTGAAAGCTTTTGGTTAAAAAGGAAACTGTAGCTCAATGGGAAGTAAAATTCGAAAGGCCCTTAGGTCTCATTTAAGGCCTATATTCTACTTCTAAAATTACAGTCATAACAAAGTCCCTCAGACAATGGCACCTAATGAGCCTGTGAATGCTCATTAAAGCCATATTGTGATTCCATTATCAAGCCAGTAGATTGAAAATTGACCACCTCTGACTACATACTTTAGAAGCCCGATTCTGAGCAAATGGGAAGACAGCTAATTGATGTATGACTTACCCTGGCAACAAGGTATGGTTTTCATACAAAACAACTCAATAGATATTTAATGAATATAGGTTCTTTTTTTTAATGATGAAGTAAACAATTTTGTCCTTTTAGTGTATTAATAGCCCTTATATAGAATCTGTGGAACTGTTAAGGGTAATGGGATAGAGAAGAAGACAGAAAGACAGCTTTGTATGTAAAATCAGACAAAGCAGGCGAGAGAACTGGGATGTGGCTTTAAAGCTATGGTTGTTGGAAACATGCTGGGTGATTCACACCTGTCACCTCAGCCTTATCTCACATTCCTATCTTAATCAGAGCCTGGGAAAACAGCCTCTCATTTAAGGTCTGCTGCCCAGTGAGCCACCTTTATTTTTGGTTCTTGATTAGTGTTGAAACGATAATGTGGGAACTACATTTTTTCACTCTAGAAGTCATATTTATATTATTTTCTGATTACAAGAGCAGTATATGCTGGGAATTCAACAAAATAGAAACGAAGTCAAGCAAGCTTGTGAAATGCAACCATAACCTGATCACAGAGGGTTTGATCTTGCTACAATTCATGTCTTGCTTTGTTTAAGACACTTCACTTCTTGGGAGTTACTAGGACAGTCACAGGGGTGGGGAGGGACTCCAGTGTAGGAGGTGATATCCTGTTTTCTCACTGTTCTCACCAAGGCAACCAGCAGTGTTGCTGATCCTTTAGAAATATCAGGCCATTTTCTCAGGTGCGATGCCTGCTTTCATATTTAGAATGTCTGTGTATCACTTCAGGCATTCCCAGCATCAAGTCATGAGCCTGAGCAGCAGAGGCATGAGCAAACGACCACATACAATTTCCTGACCAGAGGAGGAAGCTGCAGTCATCCTCTCAAAGGATGGCTCACTGTAGAGTGCTGACCCACCTGCCAGTCTTTTCTCAGTGGTCTCACTGTGGCAGGTGACACTTGCATGAGGTATGTCAGTACAGTAAGCCACTGTGACATGGTGTGGCTGGTAATCCTGGGATTGTGTGGCAAGTTCTTTTCATGGATCTTTTTGTGAAAGAACATTCTTCCCTGAAGGAACCCAGAGGGCCATTTCTTAGGTAAGAATCCAATCACTGTGATGAAAACTCATACAAGTGGCTTAAATGGCTTTTCTTTTATGAGGGGACTGCATTTCCCCAATGAATTGTGTTTCTTTAAGGAACACAATTTAATTTTAATTTTCTTTATCCAAGGAAAGATTAAGGGAAGTTTGGAGATACCTATCCTCATTTTTATCTCAGCAAATAGCCCAATAGCTTTGAGAATCTTGTCACCATTCTTTCTCCCTACCTCACCCCTCCACCCCCACCTCCACTGAAGCTGCTATTCCAGTCTCTTTAACAAGTTAGAAAGATGTCTAACTTATTTAACAAGTTAGAAAGAAATGGGTTGGGGGGTCTCATATGAGCACCAATTGGAGACATTAGTGATATCTGGGTTACCATATCTTCTGCATATGGATTCTCAGAAAAACAATGCCACCAACAGATATAATTTGTGACTTTTCTTGACAAGTTATGACCTGTGTCCTCTCCTCCATGAAGGATGTCATCACTATCCCTATCTCTTTGTTGGCTTGGTAGTACTTCTTATGCAGCCCAGGTTGTCCTCATACTTGCAGCAATCCTACTGCCTCAGTCTCCTGAGTGCTGGAAGTCTAGGCATGTACCACCACACACTTAAAGCAGCATGTCTGTGAAGGGCTGGATGTGTGTTCAGAGTTCTTTGCCTTTCTCCTTCCCCCCTGTTCTGTATACTGTGTAATATGCAATGTCTTTTGTAAATGGAGTTTCAGGGCCCCTCCCAAGCACTTTGACATTCATGGTCACTGTTTCTCACATAGCAATCTTAGCTTTTCCAAGTCCATCTTGCCTCATCTTCTGCAATACCACACACACCTTGTATCTTCTCTTTCTTCAGTCATTTTTTTCAATCACTTCTCTTTGTTCCATGATTTCTTATGAGTGATGTTCTAGATATATAAGGTCAGGATGGCTTGATGAATATGAGCTCTGGTTTGGTCTGGAACAACTGAATCATGCATATTGTTTTATATGTTACTGTGGACAGCATACTCCATTCTTCTGCCTCCCAGTTTTCTCACGTGTTAGCAGGTAATGAAGATGTATGTGTGTTGTGTGTTTGGGAAGACTAGGCATATTGAAGCACATGAAACTCAGAGAGCCCCATGTGCTGTTAACCAAGGACAAGAGCAGCAAAGACTTACTTCTAGGTTGGAGGAGAAATCTCACTTATTGTTTCCCATCAGCCCTATGCTGAGGCTACAGCCTACCTTGCTCTAGCACCTTGACCTCTCCTGAGCTGACGAACAGAAATCTCCCTTACTATAGACTCAGGCCATGCAACATCCCTTTAGATGCATTGGCCAGATCCTGAGAGTAGTTTCTCGCTACTCTTCTCTACATGGAATCTAATCATTAGTCAACAAATCATTTCTTTCTCTCAACCTCTCTCTCTCTCTCTCTCTCTCTCTCTCTCTCTCTCTCTCTCTCTCTCTCTCTCTTCTCTGTCTCTCTCCTTCAGTTTCTCCATGGTTCTTTGGAGGATGTGGTGGGCTGTGTGTTGTCAGGTAAGGAATTCTCCTGGGAGTCTGCTAGATGTGGTCATAGGGGTTCTCAGTAAAATGTGTTTCTAGGTATTGGGGGCTGACACTTAGAAATAAGGATGGGCTAGAGGTGGGGAGGCTTAGAAATAAGGGTGGGCTAGAGGCTAAGGAGGTGCACAGGTAGAAGGAAAGCAAGGTATTCCATCAGGATTTGCTTAGTTCCTGGGGAATGGGGATTGCAAGGGGGCTGAAGCCACAGCAGTTCAGCTACATGGCTAGGAATGAGGCTTGGGATTGGATTTGGAGGAAAGAAGGAAGACTGGAGAGACCTGAAGCTCAGTCACCTGCTTGGCTGGCTCCTGCAGGCTTGACTGGCTTGTTTCCAGAGAAGGCCTACTGCAGTTGGGGGCTGGGACAATAGGGTGAGTGGGGAGAAAGGTTAGAGACAATATGAGTGTCTGGGGAGGCCACAGCATGTGGTCTGCTACAGGATTGGGGGTGAGACTGAGGGAGCTGAATTTAAAGGAGAGTAGGGAGGGGTTAGGCTACCTGCTTCTCTGGCCACACCGGGCTGAAGGTTCCCAGGGAATGCCTAATGGAGTTTCAGGCTGGGGTAGTGGTGAATAGAGGGAGGGAGAGTTGGAGAGAAGGACCTGTGTGATCTATTGGAGACAAGAAGAAAGATGGTCAGAGGAGGGAAGCCTGCAGTGGATGTTCTGCTACAAAACCTGGGCATGAGAACAGAGCAATAGATTTAGAGAAAAGGAGAGGGCAAAGATCTGCAGCTAGTCTTCCTACTTCCCTGGCTGGAATGTCAGGAGTGCTCTCAGAGAATGCCTGCTGGTGGGATAATAGAGGAGTGTGGGAAAAGAAAGCTGAAGGAGACAGTCTACATGGTCCATTGGAGATGGTTGTTAGAGAGGAAGGGGGGGGGTACTGTAGCAGGTGTCCTATTACAGAGCTGGGAAGGAGACTAGGGGGTTGAATTTAGAAGAAAGGAGAAAGATGATAGTCAGGCTACCTGCTTCTCTGGCTGGAGTGGCCTTCGGATTCCCAAACACTGCCACTTTTATTGGCCTTTCTCTGTTCTGTCCCTTCATCTTATTGTGAGCAAACAGAGTTGCCTTGTTACACTTGGGTTGGCACCTCTCCTCCTAGCTCCTGGCCTCTAGTCATATTCTTCTGTCCTCCCCACCTCTCAGATGCTACTGCAGGCTGACTGTCTTTTTCAAGTGATTCAGAGGTTTTCAGTGGACTTTAGGAAGAAGCTGAACGCCTTTAGCAAGGCATGCCTGTACCTTGGCAATCTCCATCCTCTTCCCTCTCTAGAGTCCTCAGTCTTGGCCACATCTTCCCTTACAATGTGCACTTGAGCTATATATGGAACCTGTGTGTGTTCCATCCCTGGTGAGTAAACTCTGGGATGTGTTTTTGATGGGAATATTTTTCTCTGCTTGAGAGAGTAAATTCAGTTGCTTGTCCAACCTTATTTGGAACAGCTGAATTGTTTTGTTTATTTTGGAGTTTTAATATTTTTTTAAGTTTTATTGCATTATGATGAGAAAAGTTACAAGATTTCAATTTATCTAAATTTGCTAACATTTAATTTTAGTTAAATAGAATTAAATCATTCTTGTTTCCCTTTTGTACCCCAACTCCTCCCAGAGAACCCCCTTCAATACCTACAATATCTTTTTTGTCATATTCTTTAAAATTTATAAAATATTATAATAAAAATGAGTATTATAAAAGTTGTTTGATATAAAACAACAATCAATTTAACAGTCTTATGTAGATGCTTGTCTATAGCAATCCTGAAAATACATGTTTTTTTCAATATAAATTTTAAATAACTCCAAACATATTAATTGTATATTTCAGAATAATACATCACTACTAGTACTTTCTTAAATGGACATAAATATATAAAGTCTTCTTGTTTGTATGTTTGTTTTGTATTTTGTAGAGCTTAAAATCTTGGCTCTCACTGTGGTACAAGCCCAAAATAACAATTTTCAGACATTGGATTTCATTATAATAAGGCTATACTTCAATGACTCTCACATCACCAAAGGATTTTACCTCCATCAAAGCTAAGCTGAGAGTTGACAGTTCTCCTGTGCCAAGGAATGAATTCTAGGCAAAATTTTTGGATACAGACTTCTTGCTTTGGTCAAAACTATTTGACTTGAGTGAGTGACTTCATTCTCAGCCCACAGAGAACATGTTACATTCATTTAAGAAATGGTGTGTATATTAAGATGGTCTATCCATAAAGTCATTCACCTACTGTTTCAGTGAACAGTGGTTCTGCTTGGAGGGTGACACAGACATTAGGTGAGGGTAAGAATCTGGTTCTTTGGCTGTGGTAATTTGGAAAAGCATTCATCTCAGAAAAAGAATAACTTATAAAGTTCTCTTCTTCAAACTTGATACAAGAGTTACAAAGTCAAGCAAAGCATTTAATCTGAGTCTTCCTTGTTCTCTTCCAAGTTCCATCCCAATTTAATTGTCTACATTTCTTTTGGGTATATAAATAATTTTGAAATATGTAAGCTGTTCTGAAAACCATAGTATAGTGTAAAAACATGAAATAAACAATACTACTAATAGAGAGGCTGAGATAGGAGAAACAAGATTTCAAGACCATTTTGTTGTACACAGCAAGACACTGTCACAAACAAACAAGCTGAAAGTATATATGGATTGTAGAATATTGGACCTATTCCCCAATTACCAAATTAGACCATTAGATGACAATCAACAAATTTCTAATTTCTCATATTTTTGGATTTCAATCAATTAGGATATGTTGGTAATATTAATTTTCATATTAAGATATTAAGAAAAAGTAATTGTTACTTCCTGTTGTTTTTGTTGTAAGAGGTGGAATAAGGTTTGTGTGGATTTGTTGAAAGATTACTTTCTTGCTTCTTCTAGGGTATAGTTTTGCTCTTTATGTTGATATTTTCCATCTATTATCCTTTGTAGGACTGGATTTGCAGAAAGATATTGTGTAAATTTTGTTTTGTCATGGAATATCTTGTTTTCTCCATCTATGGTAATTGAGAGTTTTGCTGGGTATAGTACCCTGGGCTGGCATTTGTGTTCTTGTAGGGTCTGTATGACATCTGCCCAGGATCTTCTAGCTTTCATAGTCTCTGGTGAGAAGTCTGGTGTAATTCTGATAGACCTGCCTTTATATGTCATTTGACCTTTTACCCTTATTGTTTTTAAAATTCTTTGTTTTGTGCATTTGGTGTTTTGACTATTATGTGACGGAAGGAATTTCTTTTCTGGTTCAGTCTCTTTGGAGTTCTTGTATGTTCATGGGTGTCTCTTTCTCTAGGTTAGGGAAGTTTTCTTCTATAATTTTGTTGAAGATATTTATTGGCCCATTACCTTGGGAGTCTTCACTCTCTTCTATTCCTATTATCCTTAGCTTTGGTCTTCTCATCATGTCCTGGATTTCCTGGATGTTCTGGGTTAGGAGCTTTTTGCATTTTCTTTGACTGTTGTGTCAATGTTTTCTATGGTGTCTTCTGCTCCTGAGATTCTCTCTTCTATCTCTTGTATTCTGTTGGTGATGTTTGTATCTATGACTCCTGATTTCTTTCCTAGGTTTTGTATCTCCAGGGTTGTCTCTCTTTCTGATTTCTTTATTGTTTCTCTTTCCATTTTTAGATTCTGGATGGTTTTCTCATTTTCTTCACCTGTTTGAGTGTGTTCTCCTGAAGTTCTTTAAGGGAATTTTGTGTTTCCTCTTTAAGAGCTTCTAGCTTTTTACCTGTGTTCTCCTGTATTTCTTTGAGGGTGCTATTTATATCTTTCTTAAAGTCCTCTATCATCATCATGAGAAGTGGTTTTATATCTGAATCTTGCTTTTCTGGTGTGATGGTGTATCCAGGACATGCTATGGTGGGAGTATTGGGTTCTAATGATGCCAAGTAACCTTGATTTGTGTTGCTTATATTCTTATGCTTGCCTCCTGCCATCTGGTTATCTCTAGTTCTATCTGCCCTTGCTAATTCCTACTGGAGCCTGTCTTCCTGTGATCCTGGTTGTGTCAGAACTCCTCAGAGTCAAGCTGTCTCAGTGATCCTGTGACCCTGGGCTTGTTAGAGCACCTGGGAGTGGAGCTTCTTCTGGGTGTTGTGGGACTGGCTGCAAAATTTGCACACTGCCTGCCTGGGTCCCACTGGTCTCAGTTACTCCTGGTGTTGGGACAAAATTTGTGCCCAAGGTCTGCTCAGAGCACCAGCCCAGACAGACCGGAAGCAACCCAAGCCAGTGGGCTGGTGGAGTTCCTGTGTGCCTGGGTCCCGCTGGTCCCAGGTACTTCAGGAGTTGGGACAGATGTTGTGTCCTCCTTACCTCTGATCCTGGGCATGTTAGAGCACCTGGGAGTGGAGCTTCCTCTGGGTGTTGTTGGACTGACTGAGGAGCTTGTGCTCAAGGCCTTCTCAGGGCACCAGCCCAGACAGACCGTGGAAGGTTGGAGTTTTAATTTTAAAGAAGTAATTTCACAAGGAAAACTATTTTGCAAGATAATTTTATATTTGATTTATTCTTTATCACAGTACTAAATACATCATAAATTAAAAATTTTAAATATAATTTTCCTTTGTAAGATTTATATTGTCATTTCAACAGCTCTGAGATTTTTTTGGGGGGGTGGAAATTAAATTTTCAACATGTCTGTTTTTGTTTAAAATAATTTTCAGTACAATATTATTTATTGTGAATTGGGTGAAAAATAGGTTCAAGACATTTCCATTTAATTCAAGGGTTCATAGTGAACTTGAATCTCAGGTTTTTCCAAGATTATTCAGATCTTTTGAATGCTGTAATGTGTCAACCATATCTTTCTTCCTTTTTAGTTTTGCTTTTCCATCCTGAGGGTGGGACCCAGACACTCAACCTTGCTAAAGTAAACTGAATGACTGAGGCACCCATGCAGCTTGGGCAATTTATTTCTTTAAAATATATATTTTTTAATTTTTAAAAATTTATATGTGCAATTTTAGTTTTAACTTTAAATAATTTTGCCTTTAGTTTTATACACACACACTATGTGTCTCTCTATGTGTGCTCATGTACATGTGAGTCCAGGTGTCCAAGGAGTCCAGAGGGTTAGGATTGTCATACTAAGCTAAGGTACATACAATTGTTAATCACCCAGAATGAGTGCTGTAGCAGAATTTTCCCTGTCCAATTAATTTAAATATTAATACAACAAGAAGCCTGGAATTGGACGGTGAGGGGAGGGGAGGCAGAGCTGAGAGTTGCAGAGACATTGAGCAACAGATGAGAAGGGGAGAGAGAGGAAGATCAAGGGAGAGGAAGAAGATCCAGATTTCATGTGGTTTTAAATAGCCACAGGTAGTTATGAATATCATAAAAGGATAGAATAATTGGGATAATTTGTCTAATCTAGGTGGGCAGCTTGTGTCATTATCAATTGGCTATGAAATTATTGTGTGGGCATAATGTGAATTGAGAATGTATTGATATACAAATCTGATTAATTATAAGCTTCTAGAGTTTTAATTTACTGGGTTAAGGGGACTTGTGACTGCCAACCACAGGGGGTTGATGGCTGAGAAGGAACAAGCAGCTCTGAGGCAAGAGAACCAGATCTGAGAAGCCTGGGATCAGTGGCTGCATGGGGCTAGCTGTGGAGGCATCAGGGTTGGCAGGCAGAGAGTAGCTAGGTGTAGCACGGGAACTTGCCGTTCTTTTTAAATTTTTCCCACAACAGAGTGCTAGGAACCAAATGGTCCTCTGTAAGAGCAGTGAACACTCTTCACTGCCCCCATCTTTTCTATGTCCCTTTCCTCATTTTCTAGCAGAAACTGTTAGATTCACTGATTGATGGTTGATTGTATATATGCATGTGCCTTTGTGCTATTGCATGTATGTGGAAGCCAGAGAACAACTCTGGGAGTTGACTCTTCCTTTCCACCTTATGGGTTCCTGGGATGGAACTCGAGATGGGACATCAGCCATGGCGCAAGCTGCTTACCCTGTTGGGTCATCTTACACCTGACAATCTATTTCTCTTCTATACCTGTAACCCATGTTATAGGATGATGCAGAGCCAGGCACAAGGCTAACACTGAGCCACCTAAGTATAACTAATATGAAATGGTGCTTTGGCTGGACCCTATGAGTGTTGAACATGGCAGGCCTTTGCTAGTCTCTTCTGTGAGGATTGACTGCACTCAAGTCAATCAAGAGTTCCCAAAACATAGGTTATATACTCCTATACAGAGATGTACGTTCTTTTGCCAGCATTAATTTCCTTTCTTAGCATTTAGAGGAGAAAAAATTCTCAAAAAAATGTTGCTAACTGGACCATGTCAGTCATGTGCTTACTTTGAGACCAATCACTGTGACCTGCAGCATTGACATTGTGGTCAGCCATTCTTGGCTCGCATGCTGACCTCTGATGGACAGAAAGTAGGAGCTCCTGGGGTATGGAGAGTTGGAGAAACTCCTCCATGGATGGCTCTTGTCTGAGAGAAGCAGAAAGGAGACTAGAGATGATAACCAGACCCTCAGAATTAGCCTCACTCTCAAAGCACAGGATATACTCTTTTTCTCATGGCTACTAGAACACAGGGATTCCTATGAAGCTGTGTTCTCCCAGCACCATTCTCTATCTGGACCTGCACAAATACTCAGTGGCAAATCATGTGTGGTGTGAATAAAACAGGCAGAGTTCTGAGGCTCATTGTTTAGGCTTAATTCACTCCCAAATATGGAACCCCGGAAAAAAACCAAAAAACCAAAAAAACAAATCTATACTACTTTGGTGATTGCTTCTTTGTGAATTCACCTGGTTCATTTGCATTTGACAGAAGGTTAGTGGGTAAAACTGACCATGAAATGACTGGAGGATGTAGAAAGAAAATAAGAAAAATAAGAGAAAGGCCCAACCTGGTGAGTTTTGAGCCTTACAAGTGACAAGAAGAAAGATGTTGCTATGAAGAGAACAGAAAATAAGTTATTTCTCTTTCTGGTTGTTTGAAATATCGTGTACCACTGGGGAAACAATCTTCTTGAGAGATAGTCTAGTAAAATGTTAAATTTAGGGGAATGAAGAGAGATGTTATCACTGGGGTTGATAGAATGAGGGATTATCAGCCATTTTAGACAAGGATAGTTTTACAAATACTGAAGTCGGCTCCATACAGGAGGTGAAGCCCTGTATGGAAATCAGAGATAAAGGAATAAACCTGCCACTGAGCAAGATTTACTACACTGCCAGGCAAGGAACTCAAAGGTCACTCCTGAATTAAGTTACCTTTGTATGACTTTCTGTTCAGGGTGTGGAAATACAGAGACTGGTGAAATCCATTAAAGCATGGATGACAGTGAGAGGGGTTCATTAATTCTAAAGGGGGAGGAGGTTTTGCTTTCTGTTAACATACTGTGGGAATTCCACAAGTATGGTTTGGTTCCTGGAGCCAAATGGAGCATTAAAATAGAAGCCAGCTGTGGGAATAAAAGCAGGGACTAGACCTTCTGCCTAAAAATAGTCATTGCCCGAACAGG
The DNA here is from genome assembly GCF_008632895.1 of Mastomys coucha. Classification (NCBI taxonomy): domain Eukaryota; kingdom Metazoa; phylum Chordata; class Mammalia; order Rodentia; family Muridae; genus Mastomys; species Mastomys coucha. The sequence goes on along the minus strand of NW_022196905.1, from coordinate 151,451,325 downwards.
CTGTGTGATAGACGGTCAGAAATCACATTGGTCACAGCATGTAGGTTCTATGATAATGACACAGAGGGAGGAGCTGGCTGCCAACCCTGATGCCTCCACAGCTAGCCCCATCATGGTCACGTATGTAGTATGAGGTATAACAAAGCCTGATGACATCACCCTAGGGGCGGCACCAGCAGGAAATGCTGTGGCTTTTTCTCAAGGCTTCAGGTAACACATGACCAAGGACAGACACCTCACACCATGGAGCATCTCATTAATAGCTAATATCGGATTCATGATAACATACAGCCTTCATTTTAGGCTTCAAATAGAAAGTAGGCTATTCTTAGAAGCTGGTCTATCACTTAAAAGTCACACTTCATCAACCCAGGGATCCAAAGGTAGGCTGTCAGTGACAGTATTCCTCTGCTCTCACAGAAGGTACAATCCTAGTCTCAAAGTATGCTGCAGATAACGTGATGCAGACATCAGGTTCAAAGCTGCACTCAGAACAATTGCATAAGTCAGCCTTTGGTAGCAGTGTATACAGACTCAGTCCTTGACCCAGGTTGTTTTTTTTTTTTTTCAGTGGGAGGCAAAGCTTGAGTCTGCAGAATTTCACATTTAGTATCTTACCCCTGGCTGTGTTGATCCTGGGATGGCTTCAGCGCATGCTCAGGCCTGCAGGGAAGCAAGAAGCTGAGTATAAAAAACCTTGTGGTCCATATCTGGAGGACAGCCCAGGAGACCTGTGAAAGGATGCTATTCTTTTAAACGGGCACTATGCAGTTAGCTAAATCTCTACGTGGGGTACTCTGTCTGTGGATGTAGCCCTTAACCATGTGTACTTGTATGTGGTAGAACTGTGACCAGCGGAAGAAACCAGGTCCTCTAACTTCTGGCTCTGCCAGACGACTCCAATGGTTACAGACAGAGCTGGCATTCCCCTGAAGGCCCTGAGTACTGTTTTCCCCCAATTTGGGCAGTCTCCAGTGACTTCACTACTTCTTGGCTCCTCTGGGTCTTGATGCTTCACTTGCAGAATTCTCATGATTTCACTTTCTCTTTCCCTTTCATAGACTGCCCGTCTGCTCCACAAAGCAAGGCATCCAGGCTGCAGACGCGATCTCTCTGACAGTTGGTCTGTGTGTGTGGCATCTGCATTTGTGCTTGCCTGCAGAACTTGATGAAAGCACATGCACTCATCATCTTTCAACATCAAGTCCACTGTATATCCACGCTAGGCAATATTTTGAGTGAATCATTCAAGACCTTTTCTTTCACATACATATGTAAATGCGTGTAGATGTGCACAAATGCTCATGTTCATATACTTTAAAAAGTAAAGCCATACACTAGGGTGTGTTCTAGGTATCCCTCCCCTGCATAATAGTCCGCAGCTGTCACTTCATGCCAGTAACAAATATCCACCTGATAGTCATCTTTCTTTACTAGCTGTGCTGGTTAGTGTCCACTGACATAAACCAGAGTTATTTTGGAGGAGGGACTCTCAGTTGAGGAATGGTGTTCATCAGACTGGTCTGTGGTCAAGTCTGTGGGGCATTTTTTGATTAATGATTGATGTGGGCAGACCCAGTCCCCACTGTGGGCAGTTCTTGCTCTGGGCACATGGTCCTGGGGGATATAAAAAAAGTAGCTGAGCAAGCTATGGAGAGCCAAGCAGTAGGTACTGCTCCTCTGTGCTTTCTGCTCCAGTTTTGCCTCTAGGTTCCTCCCTGAGCTTCCCTCCATGATGATCTATAACCTGTAAGCCAAATGAACACTTTCTTCCTCAGGTTGGTTTTGGCCAGCATCAGAAACCAAACTAATTACACTAGCACTCACTAATAAAGCTGGGCTGCCTTCAGCTTTAGTTGCAGAAAATGCTACATGGACATTTTGATCATATGTGTATGTTATGTATCTGTGTGTTTATATATTTGTGTGTATCTATTATGTGCATGTAGATATATGAGTGTATCTATGTATGTCTATATGCAAGTGTATGTATGTGGGGGATATATACATGTATCTATGTATCTGCATCTATATTTGCTTTTCTGTATGTGTGTATATACCTGTTATCTGTGAGTATATATGTAGATATATGTATGTGTGTAAATGCATGTGTCTAGTATATATATACATGTATATGTATGTGTAGGGATATATATGTTTCTATGTATTGTGTATATACATGTATATCTAGCACATGTGTATATATATTATATCTCTGTATATGTATATATATATATGTGTGTGTATGTATGTATATATGTATGCATGTATGTATGTATGTATGTATGTATGTATGTATGGTGGTTTGAATGAAAATAGCTCCCGTAGGCTCATAGGAAGTGGCACTCTTAGGAGGTATGGCCTTGTTGGAGGAAGTCACTGGGGTAGGCTTTGGAGTTTCAAATGCTCAAGTCAGGCCCAGAGTCACTCTCTCTTCCTGTTGCCTGAAGATCCAGATGTAGAACTCTCAGCTACCTGTCCAGCACTATGTCTGCCTGCATGCTACCATGCTTCCCACTATGACAATACTATACTAAATTTCTGAGCTATAAGCCAGCCCCAATTAAATGCTTTCCTTTATAAGAGTTGCCATGGTCATGATGTCTCTTCACTTAGCAATACCTAAGATAAAATAGCATGTGAATACTAAGATAACATGTTTATACATATGCATGTATATCTCTGTATGAGTATGCATATGTTCAAATATATCTATTTGCTAACACACTAGGAACAAACTTGTAAGACAAAAAGACATATGAATTCTATTTTAAACAGCCACACAAGCCACTTTTCTTAAAGGTTTATTCCAGTTAGACTTTCACCATTAGCTGATAAAGACATTGACTTCTCAAGTACCCACTGAAAGTAGGCATGCTCATCATTTTAACTCTCATCCATCCCATCAGTCTGGAGACAGAAGTTGTGTTGCAGCTTTAATATTGCTCTGATAGCTGTCCATCGGAATTGCCTTCTCTCTTCCTTTGTCTTGTACTGCAGCTTTTACTTCCTTTGACTGACTTGCAGTGGCTCTCTCTACTGATTATGCATATTGAGTCTTCCTGACCTGTGTGCATATCTACATGCTTAGATATGTGTGTGTATACATGAGTGTGTTTATGTATATAATTCTCTATATATTTCTAATCATCTTTTGCTGGGTAACAAATTAACTTAAACCTTAGAGGACAACCCATGAGATGTGACATGTGGCATCTTGTACAGTCTGAGAGTAACTACCCATATGAGGTTCTTATACAGTCTGAGAGTAACTACTCACATCAGGTTCTTATACAATCTGAGAGTAATTACCTGTGTGAGGTTCTTGCTCAGTATCTTTCATATAGTAGTAAGCAACTGCTGAAGCTGCCATCTGATAGCTTCCCAGGGCCTTGTGAAGGAGGGCTCTCATCCCTGAAAGTCTCTATTGCTCTATTGCCCCTCCATGGATGCTCTGCTGATGCTTACCAGGGCTGTGGCATTTGCATGTGACCTCTCTGTTTTATGCTTTTATGAAGTGGCAGCTCATTCATTAGGAACAAGTGTTTCAGGAACAGAGATGTAGATGCTGTCTATTAAATGTTGGGTATGGGGAATTTCTCAGCAAAGTTCCTGCCAAGCAAGCTTAGTACCTGAGCTTGCGATGCACACAATCCACATAAAACCTAGGGCACTCTAGTGTGTACCTCAGCCCAGCTCTGGCAAGGGGTGGTGCTGGGAACGAGAGGCTGGCTCCTGATTCCCATTGGCCAGCCAACCCATTAGAGTGGATGAGCTTCAGGTTCAGTGAAAGGATATGTATTAAAGACTGAGGGTACTCAAGGAAAGACATGCAGCATCTACCTATATCTCCAATAACATATATGCACATACCTACATACAGAGCTATAGAAATACATACTGAACACATAATACAGCATACACAATGGTGGCCCAATGACCATTCAAATGTCTTAGAACCACTTTTGCTATAGTCAACTATTCTAGGCAGCCAGATATGATGGAGGAGACAGGAAAACAGGTTTAAAAGTCTGACCCTCTTTAATCTACACAGACATACATAAACACAGACACAGACACAGACACAGACACACACACACACACACACACACACACACACATGCACACACACACAGATATAGAGATAGACAGATAGATAGATAGAGAGAGAGAGAGAGAGTCCTACACATCATACATTATTGAACAGACATAGACAAATCATAAGTGACAGTCCTATACAAAAATAGAAAAAAATGGGAGACACATGCAGCCCCTGGTCTATAGCAATTATAAAATCCATCTGGGTACACAATGCCAATTTTTGGATTATTTTTCCACTGGGAATGGTTTTCTATGGCCCTTGGCTTTGTTCTCTGGAATGTTATTTCCTACTTCAATTCTTCTTTCTCTTTACATAAACCACCAACAATCAGCATCTGAATACTCCTCTGCTTGCTTACAGCCTGGTGCAGTTGGAGGAGGGCATTGACACTCTGTGCATTTCTCATTATTTGTGACCTCTTCTGCTCAAGAACAAACATATCATTCTTTTAAAGATGACATAGGCCCTTGTTTATAAAATTGTGCCTTATTAGTTAAAAAGCATGCTTCTTTTTACTAATCCGGATCTTTCTTTTTCATGTATGTATGCATGTATGTATGTATGTATGTATGTATGTTTGTTTGTATTTATTTTATTCACTTTACATCTCAATCTCTGCCTCCCCTCCTGGTCATCCCCTTTCACAATCCTTCACCCATGCCTCTTCCCTTCTTCTCTGAGAAAGTAGAGACCCCCCACCCCGAGTATCCCCACCTCCCTGCACTTCAAGTCTCTACAACACTAGATGCATCCTCTCCCACTGAGACCAGACAAGGCAGCACAGCTAGAAGAACATATCCCATAAAGCAACTGCTTTTGGGATAGCCCTGCTCCAGTTGTTCAAGACCCACACAAAGACCAAGCTTCATATCTGCTACTGATGTGCAGGGAGGCCTAGATCCAGCCTGAATATGTTCTTTGGTTGGTGGTTCAGTCTCTGTCAACCCCAAGGGTCTATGCTAGTTGACTCTGTTGGTCTTTTCATGGAGTTGCTATCCCCTTTGGGGCCCATAATCCTTCCTCCTATTCTTCCATAAGAGCCCCCAAGCTCCATCCACTTTTGTCTGTGGGTCTCTGCATCTGTCTGAGTCAGCTTCTGGGTGGAGCCTCAGAGGGCAGCTGTGCTAGACTTCTATCTGCAAGAAGAACTGAGTATCATTAATAGTGTCAGGGATTGGTACTTGCCCATGGGATGGGTCTCAAGTTGGGCTGGTTATTACTTGGCCATTCCCTTAGTCTCTGCTTCCTTCCCCCTTCCCTGTATTTCTTGTAGGTAGGATAAATGTTGGATTGAAAGTTATGTGCATGGGTTGGTGTCCCTATCTCTCCACTGGAGTTCTTGCCTCCTACAGGAGGTGGCCTCTTCAGGTTCTAGATCCCCAGTGCTGTGGCTCAGATCACCCTCATTCAACAGGGATCTTTCAATTGAGCCAAGAGTCAGGGAACTATGAAACATTCTTGAGGCTTTGACTAATCACACTTTTTTGTTTAGTGGCAAGGGTCTCTGAGACATGCACTATGGAATTTTCATGGAACCTTCTGTTCATCAGGGAAGGTTGACAGGTGACCTTAAGACTCTCGGAGTTGGAGGGGAGAATATGATAAAAACATGTCACGTGAAAATCTTAAAGGAGTAATTGAAACAAAAAGACTCTGCTGAAAAGCCCTCCTGAGGGCTCGCCTTTATCAGCATAATGTGTTTTTAGAATCATCCCCTCAGAGCTGCTGAGGGTGAGGAGCCAGTTAATCTTTTCCAGCCAGTGCTGCATTCCATTCACCATGAGATTCAGCTTGAAATTAGGCAAGTCTGTTTGGCTTGTCTCTCCAATGTCTCAGCCCTCTGGTGTTTGTATGCCAGAAGAGTAAACACAAAGCTACTTCTTTCACCATTATGACTGGAAATGTCCTTAGCCGAAACCACTGGTCCGTTAGGTGCAGATTTCACTCTTCTCACTGCCACTGGTGACAGTATCCTTTAGCTCTCTCTGTCTATGTGACCTAGGCTACGGTTTCTCCTGTCTCTAATAGAGTTCTCTCTCATTCCATCCCCATGCAGTAGCCTCCCTGAAGCCCTTCCTTCTATACATTAGTCACAAAGCCAAGGTGATATTTTGACAATACTGTAGCCAACTCCATTACAATAAACCCCATTCATCTTTTTCTGGTTTAAAAGAAAATCTTTTTGTGGTACAGGTTACTTTCCTTCAGGATGCAATGTGTTCCCTAGGCTTATGGGTGGTTCTTATGTAGGTTCAGTGAAGGCAGTGACCTGATTTTGAGTTATCTGAAGTCTTGACTGTGTTACGTTGCTGGGACTGCTCATGCTGGTGACTGGCTGTTGCTGCCAGCTATTGGCTAGCAACTTTGTTAGGGATTCTGTGTGTGGTTTGGGTCTTCACACAAAGTACTGGCTTATTTCCAGTGGCAGCCATTCAAAGACACAGGAAGTGGAAGCTCACATTCTTTTAGGGCTTAGACCCCAAGAGTGGCTTGACACATTCCAGAGTATTCCTTCTCAAACTAATCACAGAACCTGCCTAGACTCTAAGAGAGAGAGAAACACAAACAACTATGGTCACCCTTAATCTACCACATATATTACTAATACCTTTACTTTAAAGAAACTGTCTGATAAGTTCCAGCAGGTATATTCATAAAGTATATACACTGATAACTTGCTGGATAAATTTAACATTAAAAAAAGAATTACATAAAATCTAAAAATAGGAATTAGATTAGAATGTTCTTATTAAAGTACATTTTCATGAAAAAGTCAATTCACGGGGGGCATGAGCTGGAGAAGTGGTATCCTACACTAGCTTTACTGACAGGCAGGCTGTGCCTTCCTCCCCTGACCCTGCTCTTGTGACTGTGACTTCTCTTTGGGAGGAGGATCTCTGTCTGGTAGAGCCTGCTAGCCAGCATGGTAGCTATGCCACCTCTTTACCCCTGTAAGTCACATCTCAGCATCTCATATAATGGTAATTCCCCAGACCACACTATTTATATCTACAGCCACAATGAAAAAGTCAAGAAATCTCTATATGCCAACTCCTCCCTGTCTGACCAGATTTTGGGTATCTTGCTGTCGAGAAACCTGAAGGTGAAGGGCTAGACACCTTTTTAAGGAGGTCAGTATCACCAACAGTTCCTGGTGTTCCATGTAGGGTTTCCTCTTTCCAATAAGCCCAATTCACATCCAGTACCTAAGACTAACTCAGATGCCATTGCCAAGATGCAGGGCACCTTTGCAGAGCTGGAGCATAACAGGAGAAGAGGAAACCCAAGATACAGGATACCAGCTATTATAAAGGCTCTGCAGGCTGTGGTGGCTCTTCCTGTGGTGTGAGTGGTCTTGCCTGTACTGGGTGTTCTGCAGAAGACTCTATGTTTTCCATCATACACTGTATACAGGACCAGCCTCCCTGTATACTGTCTTCTGGCATTATCCCCATTATCCAGCTTCACTCTGGCCAGATCTCCCCAGAGTCACTCCCAACAGTGGCTCACTCTGGTCCAGGTGCTGGCTGATCAATCTACCTCTGAGAATCCACCCAATCACATCTTGATCCTCACTAACCTACCAGAAAGCAACCAGCCCATATTGCCCATCTTTTCAATCAGTTTCCTGCCTCCGAGAAGGAGCACCTCGGCTCAGGGTAGCATGACGTCTTATCAGAGTTTGCCAAGGTTCAGGCTGTGGCAGCATAATGTCTGCAAGGCTCTATGCTCACTCAGATCAATGCCACCAAGGTTTCACTGTCAAGAAGCAGCATCTTCCCTACCTGAAATGTGCCAGTGTTCATTCTAAAGCAGTTCCTTTTTCACCTGGTTGTTCTCTTGTGGGGTCCTTCTCAGAGCCATGTGTGGATACATTGTTGCTACATAGAATTGTATCCCCAGTCTGTCCTTAGGCATTGCATTTGGCATTGTAGGGTGTAAAGTGTTTTTTTTTTAAGGTTTATTTTTTCCACTACCAAGACACACTTACTAAAAAATAAATAGCTATAAAGAAAGAAGAGGACCTTCAGAAGAGCAGTCAGTGCTCTTACCTGCTGAGCCATCTCGCCAGCCCAATTTTGAGTTCAAATCCCAGCAACCACATGGTTTTTACAACCCCCGTAATGAGATCTGACACCCTCTTCTGGTGTGTCTGAAGTCAGTTACAGTGTGCTTATGTGTAATAATAAATAAATCTAGAAAAACAAAAGAAAGAAGAGAATGGAGCCGGTGAGAAGGCTCTGTGGTAAAGGCGCTTGCTGCCATGACTGATGGACGGCCCAAGTTCTATTCCCGGAACCCACATGATGGAAAGAAAGAACAGACTCCTACAAGGTGTCCTCTGACCTCCACTCATGTAGTTTGGTAATGTGCCCACACACATTTAGAGATGGAGAAAGGAATGGAAATGTCCCATAGTTTGCGTACTTGCTACAATAATAGCACACTTCTTTACTTTCTGATTTCCATAAACTTCTAGGCCACATAACAAGCTGGCCCCTCTACATTTCTTTAACCTAGTACACATCTTTTCATGCCAGTAAAATCTTATTTATATCTTTCTAACACAAACACAGCACCATAACAATTTTGAGACCCTATGATGGTGTTGTTATGTATCACAATTTGCAATGCTTCATGTGAGTGCCTTTTATCTCTTGCTTTGTGTTCTCCTCTACTGGGCTCTTCAGCTCAACACAAGTTAACATGTTTTATTTATCCCAGTCTCCTCTCTGAGTCCTGAGGTCAGCGTCTGACACATAATGGAGTTTCAACATTTCCTGTTGAGTGAATGAGTGAATGAGCAGATGAATGACTGACTCCATCAATCAAAGCCGCCCCCCCTCCCTTTCTGAGCATACAGACACTCCTGGGCCTTTGGAACAACCATACATTTCTCTGTGGTTAGCTGTCCATCTGGAAGCTGTGTGTAATAAATGCCACATCATGGGAAGTTTAAAAGGATGAAAGCGATAGTATTTATAAAATACTTAACTTCTTTAGAAGGACAATCCCAGCCAAGTCCAAAGAGTGTTCTGTTATCACAGACCCTGCTCAGCCCCATTAATCACATGCATTTCCCTGGCTTGCATTTTCTCTGAACAGCTGTGTGTCTAACAGTTGTTCCCTGGAAGTGTTTCCTGGAAGCCGAGTGGAGCACTAGCCTGTGTGAGTGTCACACTTTTTCAGAATAGCAGGGTGTTTTATACTAATTAAAAAGGTGATTCCCTGCTCCAATCCTCTCATGTTGGAGTTGGAAGTTATTATTACTTTAATTTTGTCACCAGGAAACTGACACAGAGAGACACCTACTCACGCAGCATTAGATAAAAGATATTAGAGGGAGAACTTAAATTTGAATCTCTTGATTTTCTATCTACTCAGTGAATTTATCTTATTAGACGTTCTAAGTCTGTAGAAAAATAAACAAAGTTCTCATAAAATAATATTGAGTTTTAAGAATAAACCATTGGCTACAGGGTATCCAGGTCAGAATGCTCATTAGTGAAATTTCTTAATTACAATGTATTTAACCGAGAGCATTCATGTGGAAGGTGGTGGTTCCCTCCCTTTAGGCTTTTGAACCTAAAGCATCATCTCAGAACATACAGGATGCTAGAAACTGGTATGCCAGACTCACAGGGCACAGCCCATTTAGATGCTAATGTTAGAGCACTCTTGTTACACTGGAAAAATGCTTGCTGTAGTTTTCACAAGTAAACAGATTGCCTATGAAAACCAGACCAGGAGAGAGTTTGGCTTTTCTCTCTCTGTTTATTCCAGTATTTGCTTCTGAGAGGAACAAGGAAACTGAGACACTGTTTCTTGCAGAACTACTTTTCTTTGGGAACTATGTGGAGCAAATGATGAAAAGGTGGCTAGAAACTAAGATCCTTTAAGACTGTGCCCATCAGGAGGTAGAGCTTGTAGGTTTGGAGGAAGAGAGGGCAGTTATAGATGGGAACAATGGAGGATCAGGAGGCAGGGTAGTGACAGAGAGCAGTGACAGTGGTATGATTCTTTGAGGAGACACCTTTGAGCAGAGACCGTAGTCTAAGAGAAGAAAGTGCCAATAACCACCATCATAGACATCAGGCCCATTCACCCTGCCTGACATGTTATTATTAGTATTTTCTTTATTCTTAAGATGACTACATACTCATGTGTTTAGGAGCACATATGTGTGTATAGGTTTTTTTTGTAGAAGCCAAAATAAAACCTTGGGTGTCTTTCCTCAGGTGCCAGTCACCTATGTTTTGTTTTGTTTTGTTTTGTTTTGAGGCAGTGTCTTTCACTAGCAAAGAACTCCCTGAGCAAGGCCAAGGGATTCTCCTGTGCCTCTTCCTACTTCTCCAACACTAGGGTTACCAGCACATGCTGTCAGACCTAGCACAGATATGTAGTCCAAGGATGGGTCTTCTCATTTACACAGAAGCAGGTCATGAGCTGAGCCTCCTTTGTCCCTCTTGGTGTTCTTTTAACAAGTTTACTGTTGCTTCCTTCTGCTGCAGCTTATTAGATCATCCAACCTGGAAGGAGCCTGCTGCTAGGCACTCCGTTGCCGAGGGAAGGGCTTGGGGAGTAACTCCTGAGGCTGTGGTGTCAGCCCACAAGCCCGACAGACAGAGGATGCCTGGTCCTGCTGTCCTAAGAACACATATGCCTGCAGATTTTAGAACTCTCTTAGGAGCTGTAGGAAAGGCAAAGAGGCTTGCTAACATGGCATTGTTGAAATCACCGTCCTGGCAGCACCCGTCCTCCTCCTTATCTTGTTTTAATTGCCTCTCTTGCATTTGGCACCAAATGAAGGATGGGATATAGAAGCAGCACCTTACCAAAACAATGATTCCTTCCTGAATCGTCACTGCCTTCTGGAACATACTTTTGGCATTACTTGGGGACATTTCAATCCTGGAAGGCAGATAGATAAATCATGTTTAATGCTGTCAGGATGCAGCCTTCTCTTTCTGGGTCTCTGACCCCTAAAAGAACACAAGAATTAAATGAGTTGCTTCTCTCGATTCCTAACAGCAGCTGCTGAGCCATGAAGCCAGCCAATTCTTCTGTGAGGCTGTTTCCAATTTCTGTACCTCTCTTTGCCATTCTGGCTCTGTTTGGAAAGTAAAGAAAGTTTCTAAATATTTTGAACCCCAGGGTTCTCTGTGGCTTTCTTATGTCTTCTCCCCTTTCACCAAAACATAAAGCAAACACAATTATTTGCTTGGATAGCTCATTCTTTTCTATTCGTGTGGCGGGATGGAACATAACCCAACAAATCAGTCTTCTCCCGAGTCTGTCACCATCTCCTGATGTAAGAGGTGTGGAGTCACCACAGGGAGCATTCGTCTCAGAGGAGGCAGCACAGATGGGTTATCTCAGAGGAAGCATGTGAGAAAAGGCGCCCGCTTAGTGTTCCAGAGAGGCAAGGTGCAATTATGAACTTGCTCATTCCCTTTCTACTTCCCTAATAGGGCATCACTGGTAAATGGTAATTAAGACACAGCTCTGAGGCTCTACAGTGGGACTCTCACAAATGGACCAACTCGTTTTGTCAAAATCATATCCAAAAGCCTCTTTGATCCCACCTGTGAGCCACACCTGTTTCTCTCTTGGGCTTAGTAGCCTGTCTGGGTTGTGCAAAGCCTCTCTTGCCTTCCTCCATTTCTTCTACCCAGGCAAATATACACCTGTTGCCCTAGACCAAGTTCACTGGCTTTGATCTCCAGGCACTGTAGGAACCCTCAGCTGTGACAGGATTTTGGTTAGGCTTCATTGCCCTGGAATGCAGGTCTCAAGGGCTCTGCCCATGCAGATCTGATAATGAGCGTTCCAGGAGGGGAGCCTGGTATGTTGGGATGTCCAAAAGACATTCTTTCATCCCTTCATTGTTCTGGGAAACTGGCCATTGATAATGAATACTGAAGAGATATAGAGGTCAGAGAACTTTCCAAAATGTAGCCCAGACTCCCTCCCACACCTGGGTCCTTCCCCTGCTAGCTGGCCATGTTTTCTCCTTGCAATGGCCAGCACTGTGTTATTCTTTCCTTGGGGGTCCTGATTCAGTAGGCTTCCCTCCCTCTCAGTCAGCAAGTAGGAAGGCTATATAAAAGTTAAGGCTCCAGGAATTTGAAAGACTGAAATATTTTATGAGGGGAAAAAAAGTACAGTTGACTCTTATTTAAATCAAATCGATTTTTAGCATATATGGCCACTGCTTTTTTTAAAAAAATTTTTTTAAGTGGGCCACTTAAATGTAAAAGTCTTTTGCCAAAAGCCACATCTGACTCAAATAAGCAAATCTGTTGTCTATAGCCTATGCATGTAAAACAAAATCCAAATGCAAGCACGCATGCTTTCAATTCCTGAGCGACAGAATCCATATCTTATTTGTGTGTATCTTTGATGTCTATTATGTTATGCCTTCTGAAGCGATTACATTGCTTTCATTTAATATTTTTTCAAGTTGTTTTAAGTCTCTGAATGAAAAGACCAAAAGGAAAAAAAAACCCACTGGATTCTTACATCTCAGCTTTTCTGTTGGAAACGGTTTATGTTGAAGTTCTCAGTCTAAACAATTTACAGTTTTCTGGATTAAGATCATGTGGAAGAAAGATGGAAATCCTAAAGGAAGCATTGCATAAATGCTCCTGCTACTCAGGATGATTTAGACATTTGTAAACTCACTGCTGAGAGCAATGAGAGTTCCGGGAGTTTTGTGAAGAAGGCTGGAGGTGAGTCTTTTGAGAAAGCCACAGAGTCGGGGAGACAAATCTCCGGAAACCTGAATGTCTGCAAATGCAAATGTGTACAGGAACAAAAAACTGAGGATCCAGCTTTCGAGCTGGTAGAGGGAAAACAAGCCATTTACTGCTGATGGGGTGGGAGGGAGGCTCCGTTTGCTGACAGCGCACACTTTCCCCTGTGGGAGTATTATTTCAGGTTTCTATCTTTTCCTCTTTGGTAGGAAGATATTAAAAATAAGTCTCTGGCAGAAAGTATACAAAAACACAGTCTTTGGAACTGTAGCTGGTACAGATTTCTGGCCAGTGACCTTAATTTTTAATGCTTATCATTGCTGAACTGCTCCTACTCTCTGAAAGCACTAGAAAACGCTGCACTCTGGGTGACTGTTGAAGGAGCATCTGAGAAGCCTACACGAGTATGTGTGTGGGAGAGCTTTCATGGAGTCTGCATACCTGCAATGACTCTGTCCCAGACCACCCTTTGCATGTCTGGAAGGAGTTTTAAATTTGCAGAGAACTGCTCTTGCATGCATCGATATTTCTGTTGGTATTTGTGGGTTGTAATATACCCATGCCTCAGGTCAAAAAGCATGCTTTTTAACTTCCCCTTTACACGTTACATGTGGCCGCATGGGTTCATTTTCACATTAAACCAAGGACACAAAGGTTGCTCTAATTAATTTGAAGGACGGAAGAGTAAAAAGAGTTCAATTATTTTATTTAATCTCCCATCAAAATGTTTCATTGATCTGGTCTGCTTTGGTAGCTGGGTGGACTCACACAGAAACATTGGAGGAAGACAGTGACTCCCATTCGCTAAGGAGCAAAGCAAAGTCAAGATATTGAGATGGCACCTTCTACATAAGGGTGTGAATCAGAGAAGTCTTCTGCATTTTCCAGCCAATTCTGCCCTTATGAATTACAGTATCAGGCTTTACCTGAGTTAAGTTTTGCCCAGATCACTGAAGCTCCTTTTCAAGAGCTTGCTCTACCTTCATTTAACTGTTCCAACCCTTTAGCCATTCTCTCCTGCCCCACATTCTCAACATGCTTGAGTTATAAACAAAGACTGATTTAAGCTGAGTCCCTGAAAAGAGAAAACACTCCATGTTTCCTCCGTGGCCACAGGAATGAAATGTGCTTTGTGAGCCTGCTGTTCTATCACCAACTGCTCCCAGAAAGGGACTGCTCCTGAGTCTCATATTCTCCACATTGGCCCTCTTAGGGACTAACACCCCTTCTGTGACTATAGTCTCTCATGGAAAACCTTTCTCCAACTTGTGGTAGCCCTAAAAGGTATCTTCACATCTCAGCCTAGGAATCACAGTCTTTTATCTTTGATTTAATCCAGGTCCCTGTTCTGTCTCAGCTATCCCATATCTGATCTTGTGTCTGCTCTGGGGCTCTGTGCTGGCTCCATGCTCTTCCATAATATTAGCATGGAAGTCAAAATTCTTGGTTACAGTTGGTCATGTCTTACAGTTGGTCGTGCCTTAGATTAGGGCACGTCTGTAGAGGCTTGATTCTTGTATGTACACTTAAGGCTGGTATGGCACATAAGAGGTAGTTGGAATTTACTTGAATAAGGTGCTTTGTAGAAGTGGTTCTTATCATTTTTAAAGTGAGGGATTTAAAGAGTTAAATGCACATCATTGTATCGTGCATCAACTTTTGCATTCTCCTTTCAAAGAAATGGTTAGGAAGAGTGAAGCCATTTCTTAACCTATGTGAGCATCTTACTAGTATGCTGTATGAAGTGTATGACCACAGAGAGAACATCAGGGTAAGATGGGCCCTTGCCTGGGCTACCAAGGAAGGGACTAGAGTGTCCAGAGAAGAGTCTAATCCTTCAACTACCTGAGCAGGCTCTTACAGTGACCCTGGGTAGTTGGTAGTTTTCTATATTCCTTTACTGTACTGTGGTTTGAGTGGAAAAGGCCCTCCATAGACACCTATTTGAATACTTGGTCCCTAGTTGGTGGTACTGTTTGGAGAGGTTGTGGGCTATTTAGGAGTAGGAACCTTGATGGAGGGAGTACATCTCTGAAGGTGGGCATTGATAACCTTGCCCGCACTTCCATTTTACTCACTCTGCATCCTGTGTGTCATAAAAAGGTGATCTCTCAGATCCTTGCTCCTGTATCATAACAATGGGCTCTCTGTCTCTCTGAAAATCAATAGAGCTCTCTTAAGCTCTTGCTCTCTTTGTCTCTTACTCTCACCTCTTGCTCCCTCTCTCCCCCTCCCTTTCCTCTCTCTCCACGTGGCCATGGCTGGCCTCTACTCTTCTTCTTCTTCTTCTTCTTCTTCTTCTTCTTCTTCTTCTTCTTCTTCTTCTTCTTCTTCTTCTTCTTCTTCTTCTTCTTCTTCTTTCTTCTTCTTCCTCTCTCTCTCTCTCTCTCTCTCTCTCTCTCTCTCTCTGTGTTTTCTACAATAAAGCTCTAAAACCATTAAAAAAATTAATAGAATTTTTCTATAAGTTCCTTTTGGACATGGTATTTCATCACAGCAGCAGAAAAGTAACTAATACTGATTGTTAACAGCTTAGAGTATGGATCATGAACATATGTATTAAAGTCTTGCTTTCTACTTCTCAGTATATAATATTTAATGCCCGATGCCAAGCAAGCAAGCACTCAGCAGATGACAGCC
Organism: Mastomys coucha; assembly: GCF_008632895.1. NCBI lineage: Eukaryota > Metazoa > Chordata > Mammalia > Rodentia > Muridae > Mastomys > Mastomys coucha. Next base: position 151,435,827 of record NW_022196905.1, on the reverse strand, counting down.
ATTATCATTCCACAAGCTATCTGTAGCTTGCTGTTTTCTTTCCTTTCAGTACAGCTCTGGCTTTGAGGGCAAGCATGTCCCATATGCTGTTTTTAGAAATTGAATTCTTTGCCCTCACCTTACCCCATAAAGATGTACACTTCATAAATACCACCCTGTAGTCTTGAGGCTCTTTGCAATGTGATTTCATCCATATAAAGTTTGTAGATTATGAGCAAGGAGCTGATTGGAAGAGGCTGAAACTAGTTTTGTATTTCAGCTGCCAACTTGGTCAAGAAATATCTACACCTTTGGCATTAATGAGGCCTATCGTGTGTGTGTGTATGTGTGTGTGTGTGTGTGAGTGTGTGTGCAGAAACAATGACCTGAAGATGAGAAGCCTTTGAATTTGAATGTAGGTGACATCATCCCCTGTGGTGGGGTCTCAGACAGAATAGTAAGAAGAGCAAGAAATCATGGGCATCAGACTTCCCTTCTCCACTTCCTGCTCTGCCAAGATATGAATGGGCATGTCAAATTCTTGCTGCCATAGAGCCTTCTAGCACCATGCCTTTTGTTCCATGGTGGGATATACCCCTCACATCGCAAGCCCAAACAAATCCTTCTCCGCCATCCTCCTTGGGTTTCAGTCATAGAGAAAAGGAAACTAAATAGGTAACACAGGTGACTTGTTTGTCTTTGCTTAACATTTAAACACAAATTCTTCTCTTGGGAGCAGAGGCAGTATTTACAGGCTCAATGGAAAACCAAGAGTCCAGCTTGTATCCCTAAGTTTTTTGTTCTTAATCTACAAATACGTACCCATCTTGAAGAACTCTGACAAAGTCTGTAGAAGAAGACTGGCATAGGCTTCATGCCCTGGTTGGCTTCTGATGGGTATCCTGATAGGATTAAACAGTTTTCACAGGTAAAATCCCCACAGAGACCTTCACACATGGATAGAAAAGAAAGTGAAGACCAAGTATGGCAGAAGATGTTTGCTTGTACAAATTTCTGCCATCTCAAAGATCCAGAAAACAAAGAGGCCTTAGGTTTTAACTGTGAAAAGTTCATATTTAAATTAAGAAAGAACCTGGATGTGGCAGGACATACCTGAGATCCTAGCCCTTCACAAGCTGAGGCAAGGGGCATGCTGCAAGTCTGAGACCAGCTTGGGTTGCATGGGGAGTCATATTTTACAAAATAAAGTGATGAAAAGAAAATGTCTCTAATTCCAAGAGATAATTATTGTAGAGATTATCCAAGTGATAAATATTATAGAGATTATCCTATATATAATTTTGAGAAGATTCTGAAGATGGTTTATAAGTAGTGCCATGTAAGTTCTAAGGTTTGATTTTATCTCAAGCTAGCCATATGCAATGGGATACTCTTCCATTTTAGGCACATGGTGTTAGGGGACCAGCTGAACTCTACTGTGTGTTGTAATGCTTCAATGCACCAGCTATACAAAATGCATTATTGGCATTCTACCTTTTCTTTCTTAAGAGATACTATATTTTATATATGGTAAAACAATTTACACAGTAACACTATAATAGAATGATATAAGATATTTTAAGTAGAAGAAAATGGGGAAAGATTGCAGGTTACTAAAAATCCCTTTTCAGAAAAAAAATTGTTTAAAAATTACTTTTTCTACATAGGTCTGTGAAACATTAGATGATGAAAGAAAACAGGAGTTAAGGCAAGAAGAACTTAAGTCAGAAAAAAGGAGATAAAGCTAATTGGTTTTTTTAGTTTAAGTTTGGTCATAAGTTTTTGTTTTTCATTCCATTAACCATTAGACAGGATCAACACAGAATACATTTGTTGCATTTTCAGTTTGCTCTGCATTTATCAGGACATAAACTCATTGTAGTTTAAAGATAGAGGAGACTGGGAGTGGTGGTGAATGTCTTTAATCCCAGTACTTGGTAGGCAGAGGCAGGCAGATTTCTGATTTTGAGGCCAGCCTGGTCTACAGAGTGAGTTCCAGGACAGCCAGGGCTATATGCAGAGAAACCCTGTCTTGAAAAGCAAAACAAACAAACGAACAAACAAAAAACAAAAATAAAGAAAGAAAGAAAGATAAAGGAGTTGCGGTGGGGAATTAGTCACTTGTATATAAATTTGGGATTTATACCTGTTCATATATAAGATATAGAAGATTTAAAAAGAAATTATCTCTTCTCATGAGGAATCTTACATGTCTCATTAAACGATGAATTCTGACATATGATAACTTAACAAAGGACAATAGGATTTTTTAAATCAGTTTTGTGGTTCCTCACCAAACTAAGAAAGAAACAGCATCAGGGTATTGTACGGCATGTGGCATGGTATAGCTAGACACTGGTGACCCAAGAGGAAAGAGTTTAGGGGTACCTACTTCATAAAGACATGAATAGGCCATCTGAGGCTATGTCTTAGAAAAGTTTTATTAGAAGATCAATGGAATCCATGAATGTGTTTAAAAAGGGTAGAGTTGTGAATGGCAAGGTAGGGAGGCATAAAACGTGATAAGGTTCCAATTGTCTGCATAGCTTGGGATGGATAAAGATGGCTACAGAGACAGTTAAATGTGATCTGGAACCAAGTGCTCTTTATGTGTCGAATGACTGAGTGAATGTTATCATTGTATGTGAGATGGTGAGGCACTGAGAGACACAGAGGAAGTTGAAGGTTCCTGACCATGAGTCTAAGACACATTGGAGAGGGAGTGGGTTAGGAAACCCAAAAGCACAGATGAGAATTGTTAAGTGTCTTAGACACTCCTCAAACAGGTAAGGGTAGTGAGTTTGCCTTGGGGAGCAGAGTGGAGTGATAAGAAGGGGCTGGGGCCAAGGTCTACATCCTGATTTGTTTTTCTTTTCATAATATTTTTACTAATTATTTGGGGAGGATGAGGAGGGGGAGGAGGAGGAAGAGAAGGAGGGGAAAGAGGAGGAGAGAGAAGAGGAGGAGGGAGAAGAGGAGGAGGGGGAAGAGGAGGAGGGGAAGAGGAAGGAGGAAGAGGAGAAGGGGGAAGAGGAGGCAGGAGAGGAGGAGGGGGAAGAGGAGGGAGAAGAGGAGGAGGGGGAAGAAGAAGAGGAGGAGGAGGGGAGAAGGAGGAGGGGGAAGAGAGTAGTTCAATTTGAATTGCCCATATATGCCGCGGACCGGGGTTTCTTGCGGGGTCCCTTGTTCCGTGGGACGAGGGGTTCTGGCCAGGTGGGCACGGGATTCGGCTTTTGACAAACAGACTAGACACGAATAGTGTAAGGTCTGAGTGTATTTCTTTAAAAATGACATGAGGCTTTTACAATCATTGCAAAAGAGAAATGAAAAATCTGGCAGCTCAACAGTTGAGGTACCTCTGAGGTTATCTGAAACATACTGGGTTTAAAGCAGCAGCTATCTCCTCTGAACTGGTGTTGCATCCCCCGGGCCCAAGTGGCCTTGGCCCGGGGGACTGTGAGAGATACATGAATCTGAGTCCTAGCCCATCTAAGTTCTAGTGCTAGTCCTGCATGTGAGTCCAAGTCCTTCTTCCCCCAGTCCTAGTGCTAGACTGAAGTCACTTAGGCAAGTGACCCCCCACACCCAAGGTCAGCAGGGTCTGGTAGCTAGGTGTGAAACAGGAGGAAGAGGGGTGAAGCCCTCCCTGTTAAGGTATTCTTATGCTAATTCTCTGGTTCTTGCTGGAGGCAGGCAGAGGAGAATCTTGACCTAGCTCTTTCAGCTAATGTCTTAGAGTGAGAGAAACCTTTCAATTACTCTCTAGTACTTAAAACATTAAACTAGGATAGTTGGAAACATTGGTGAAGGTCAGAAAGCAATGTCTGAATTTTCTCTTGCTAGCTGTAAGAAAATGATATCTTGGTGAGTTCCTAGCACACTAGTACGAGGACATATCTGGGCCACCTCTGATTTTGGGTGCCAGGCGACAATGCAGAGGCAGGAGACTGACTTTCCTTGAAGTTTACGCCTCAGATACCACCATCACGCAAAGTGTGCGTGGCACATATACTCAATGGAACATGGTGAAACTTCTACTGGCCAGCCCTTTAAAAAATTAAAACAAAAACTGAATCTTCTCCCATCTGCTCCCTTACCAAAAGCCATCAGCTGTGGAGAGCTACACTTCAGCATCCTTGTCATAATTTTACAGATTTCTCTTCTATGGCTTTCTGTCTGGGCTGTTACTTTGGGGTGGGGGAAGGGTTGTCAGATTTCTAAAGTCTGTTTTGAGGAACGTAAGGTAACGTGATAACAGAAATCAAGAAAGAAAGATCTGGAAAAAAGGAGGCCAGTCAGTGACAGGCTACCTTAGAATCCAAAGGGACAATATGTTACACAAATGACGGGAGGACTAACTTTAAAGCCTGAAGAAGGCTGGTTTAGTCTTGTGACACAAGAGCCTGTAGTTGTCACAGAGAAAATAGCAAGCACTCTGAGACTCCACCTAAACTTAGACCTTATCAGCACTCAGGTTTGGATTTTATCAAGGGCTGAATGAAGATGAGAACAACCAAAGTTCCTAGCCCTATGCAAAGCCCCCAGTCCTGCTTGGTACGGGTGCTGAGCTAAAAGGAAATGGCAAACTCAAGAAATATTTCTTCCCACACGATGGTGCACCTGAAGCAGATGTTTCCCACAGAATGAGGCAGGCTGCGCTGTGGCTTTTAATGAGGCTGTTGTTTCCAAGCCTTTAATTATGAATCTAGAGTGACATGTTTAGTGTTTCCTTGGGAGCAGGCAGAATCGCATTATTGTAGGCAGGTAGTTTGAATCAAAATCCACATCACAATTTATAGCTAAAGTCTAATGTTCTCTTATGGGTAATAACTGTTGGACGATGCTTGGGAAGGGCATAAATACAGGGTGAATAGGAGGCAGCATTAGCAAATGGGGCCTGGTAATGAAAATTTAAGTAGGCTAAGTGTAACTTAGGAAAACAGATTATATGCTAATTAGCATATACCATCATTAGCCCTTAGCTAGGGGTGCAGGAAGACCTCAGGATCAGACTTTAGATTCTGGCAGCTTCATGTATTAACTACTGCTTTTGTTTGCCTCAGTTTCCTCTTGTATAAAGGAAAGGAAGGAATACAATCGAAGCTGCAGGTGTTTTATTAGACTTAAATTGTATCACTGAGAACACCTGGCATACACAAGTGCATTGTAAATAATGGGGTTATCTTTTTGTTGTTGTTCTGTGAGCAGTATAGTTTTATTAACTTTTCTTAAATAGATACTCAGGGCTGGAATTAGTAGGTCAAAGAGCAAGATGGAAGATGGCTCAGAAGGTCAAAGTGCTTAGTTCTTACATACAGACAACCTGGAACCCACTGTGTTCCTCTGACTCCAACACTTGGACCATGGCACAAAGACCAACACACAATAATAAATCAATGAATTGTCTGAAATGAGTAAACTTGCATTTGTGGGCTTCAGTATTCAGGCACAGGCCTTGTAGCCCTGGCTGACTTATCTGTCAGTCTTTGTGTGGTTATAGGCAACCCTAAGCTTGGTAAGTGTTCTGCTGTGGCCTCTTGACTGCTAAGACTCCTGGAGCAGACCATCGCAGACCTGGCTTCAGTTTTATAAGCTTTGTGCAATTCATCTTCTTAAAAGGAGATTTAAAATGATTTTGATTTCTAACAGAGCACCACCACTATGGTCATTACTCAGACAACTGAGTACCACTTTTCTACATGTGTTGAGTGACTCTTGAAGAGTCTATCCTTCAGTGGGTGAGGTATTCTTACCTGTGGGGACTCTGTCCTTCCCCAGGACCTGCCTGAACTTGAGCTCACAGCAAGATCTCCTGGAAACAGCTATCTGTCTCTGTGTTCTGCTTTCATTCTGATCGGTGTAGACCACATTAGCTGATTACCAGCCTGAATTCTACTGATTGGATTCTGATCAATAGTAATGTAATGTATTTTCAGTATATATTCAGTAATATTGCCTGATATCATTATCCAAACAGATTTATCAGCTGGATAATAAAAAGAGGTTTCAAATTTAATTCTTGTTTCTTGGACTATTTGTGAATGGAATGTCTGTGTACCTGTGTCTCTGGACACAATTTGTTTTCTTTCTGTACAGTTTTCATGCTTTTTAGTTTTACTCTATTTGGGAGATATTTTTTTATTGAACTTTTTAATGACATAAATGGTTTTCAAAGAGTAAACATATCACTGCACCTTATGTATACTGATTAGAAATGTAGTTTCTAGTTTGCTTCTAGTTTTTTTTTTTTTCCCCAGAAAAAAAAAGAATGTCATCTGGCTTTTAAAAATGTTCTTCAAAGCTTCTATGGCTACTATCATGGTGCTTGAAGAGGTGAAGAACGTGCTGTATTTTGCTGCCAAACAGCCTGTCTTCCCTTGATTTAGATGCTCTATTTTAGACAGCTTTTGAAGTTTTTAGAAAAAGAGATGACGTTCTTTCTTTTCAAAGAGTATTTAGTGGCCCCAGATTGTGAAGATTCTCTGGGTCAATGATGTCATTGCTGAGAACAGGAGATGGAGAATTCTCAGGTTCAGAATTACTCTCTAAAACGGCTCAGGACATAGCTGCTCAGGACTCTGTAAGATAGGCACAATTTGGCAGGACTTTATGTTCCAGCCTTTTGAATCAAGACCAGAATACCTTCTTAGAGAAAATGAGGCAAGAAGATAGGACTTTCTGCCATTTGGAGGACAGTCTAATCCCAGCTATGGCAGCATGCTTCCCTAAAATAAGTTTACAGAGGAGGGGAAAAAAAAAAGAGTATGGATTTTTTTCAAAGATTTATTTTCATTGAATTCATAAAAGAAAGACCCTCTGAATGAGATTCTTAGATCAAAAAAGAAATTCAATTACTCCTTCAAGCTCTAATGAGAGTACTTTTCTGTAATTTTAAAAATACTTAGGGTGAATGGTCCTTTTTGCTTCATTACCAAAGTGAGTGCAGGTAGCAGGGACAGACCAGGGTCAGAACAAGCATCGCTTTGTTCCATTTTCCATCCCTCAATAGTTCCAGGTTAACCATTTATAAGTTTGCAATATCCCCACCACTAATATTGTTCCACAGCTAGGCTGTACAACCCCTGAACCAAGCGTTCACATTCCTTCACCCTTTACCATATCATTAGATGATAGAGTGTCTTTCTCTACTGCCATATAACACTGGGTTTCCAGCTAAGACAGGACTTGTGAGCGCATGTGAAAGAAACTCAGGGCTGTGTATATAAAAACATATATAAGACAAGTGAGATGCAAGATGGTCTTTCCTGATTCTGTTAATGTAATTTATAGTTTACAATAGGGTAGCTCTGTTACAATTGAATCTCACAGGACAACTTGGTTTGTGTTTACTAGAATTCACTAGTGATTTTAGTGCAGAAAATGTAAGGCACGCAAAATTAGTGCATATGAATATTAAAGATAGCATTTTATAAGTATCATAAGAAGCTAATCATAATATAATGTCCATTATAGTAGGGTGATAGCATATAATATACATTAGCAGAGCAAGATTCAGTGTGCGTAGTGCAAGCAAACTATAAAAAACGTTTTTCGATTTTTGTGTGTGTGTGAGAGAGAAGACATTTAACTTTAGCACAGGTGTAATCATAAGCAGATTATTTCCTGCACTGTATATGAAACACTTCAAGAAAAGCCACTGAACAAAACTGAAATTACAAACTTTGTTGTCTCAAACCATGTTGTTGACAAATCAGAATAGTCCTTTTATATTGTGTTTTTGTAGTCTATCATTTTTTTAACTTTTATTTTTATAACTATGTGTGTCCGTGTATATTTTTCTGTACATGTGAGTGCAGGAGCCCATTGAGGCTAGAGGTATCAGATTACCTGGAGCTGGAATTGTAGATGTTTGTGAGCCACCTGAGAACTTAACTTGGTGCCTCTGCAAGATCGGTATCTGCCCTAACCCTAACCACTGAGCGATCTTACAGCCATGTTTCTCCCCACTTTCCTTAAGCAAACGTCAAGCAAGTAGCATTTAGTACTAACACGTGTGTCTGCAAGCATTTTAAAGGTGCTAGAGGACTTCAGAGAGAAATCCTTGCCTTGATTTAGTGTAAGATTCCAGAGCTACAGGGTCATGTTACCAATACTAAAAACCATTAATTTGCATTTTCAGAAACAAAAAAAAAAACCATAGAGCAGAATATCATTGAACCAGCAAGACTGTTTCATTATAGGAAGTTATTATTTTGATCACGCCGCTGTGGGTTTCTGAAGTCTCTTGGCAACAATACAAAAATAGCTTTCCCCTGTTAACAAAGAACAATCTGGAAAAACAAATTAGAAATGTGTTAAGGACAAAATAAACAGACATTTTACTTTTTAAACTTGGGGGCCTCTGAATTTCATAGACTTCTGGAATCTGGGGCGCTCCACCCAACTGCTCCATAGTTTATTAGCCTGCTTTAGATTTGCCATGAGAGGAATCATTTTCCAATGCTTGGAACAATGTGGGTTCACATTTTTCCAGAAGCGTGCACGCGCGCACACACACACACACACATACACACACAAAGCGGCTCTATCTTACATATTAAATTCCAAATAAAGAAACAGTGTCTGTATCACTCATCCTGTTTTATGATGGAATTTGAGAAGTCAGAGAAAAATTGCAAAAATGAAAATGGCATATCTCAGCATAGTTGAGACTTACATCTGGTGAAGGGATTTTTAAAATCAGTGTGGAAAAGTCGATTCACAGAGCCGAGCCCCCATGTTGTGAAATCTCACTTATAGCATTCATTGGGATGGTCACCTGGGATTTGCTGAAATAACTCCTGTCTCGTTCTTGCTGTTACATATTATACACGCTTTGCTGGCTGCTAAAGAGAGCTTGGTCTAGCATTGGCCGAGACGCAGATCTGCTAATGCTTGTTGAGTCTCACAGCTCCTTCTAGGTGATTAGAAATCTCATACTGACTTCATTGTTTGCTACCAGCACACCTGTTTGTGTAGATAGGCACATTTAAAAAGTATAAAACTGCAATATTTTCAGATGCCTATAAAAGATGATACTCCCACCCCGAAGGCAAGACAAAGTGGGAATCCCATGTGTTTTACTGTGATCCATAGGATGGGGAGGAAAGAAATCCAGAGCTGTTTGGAATTTGAACAAAGCGTTTTTCCCAAACTAGAATTTCATCCTGGAGTCAGAGACCATGATTGAGGCTGGCTGTATAGTGAAGGCTTGATGCTGGAGTGTAATGAGGAAAGTGGGGTGCGGGGAGGCCGAACAGCTTGTTTAAATTTACCCTGAGCGGCTGATGGCCTTGCAGCAAGATGTGCAGCGTGTACAGGTGTTTACCAAGGAGTCAGTGCCAGTAAGAATACTGTGTGCGGATTCTAGAGGGTTCTTATCTCTCTTGCTCAGATGTGACACAGGCCCACTCTTTTCATTGTAGCCATCATGTTCCTGTCCAGAGATGATATGTTCACAGGAATGACAGCCACGGTAGCCTAGAAAGTTGTGTTTGTTCTGGCGACTGCTCTTTTCCTGATGTCTGTTTTTCTCTTCATCCCGGGACTGTTCTAGAGCCTCACCTCTCCCAGTCCCCCTGTTCCCTGTGCTGACTTTACCTCCCCCTGTCTCTGTCTGCTTCCTGCTTCCTTCCAGCTGCTGTGCTGGCTAAGGGGGAAGGCCGCCTCATGGTCCGTTCGGGCAGGCCTGGCTTCTGGTACCCACAGGAAGAGTTGTGTTGGAATCTCAGTCGCAGTTACCCAACCTCTTCAGACAGGACTGTGCTTCTCTGATGTACAGGACAGGTGGCAAAGTACACAGAGCCAATGAAGGTAGGAGAAAGTGAGAGAGTTTTCTAGAGCCAAACTGCAGAGCTAAGAACCGAAGCATCTGAGAAGGAATAGCCCTACCCTGGGCTCTTGGGAGGATGTCATTCCCTGGTTCTGCGGTTAAATGTTCTCATGGATAGTGACTGTGTATGCATCTGTGTGTGTGTGTGTGTGTGTGTGTGTGTGTGTGTGTGTGTGTGTGTGTGTGTAAGCATGTACATGGGTGCACATAGATACATATATAGGTATCTATATGTATATGTAGGTTTGTTGTTTGTGTGTACACTATAGAGGTTTGTGTATAGCTACATGTAGCTGGATCTGTGTAAGAGAAAGACTAGAGATCTGGACTCTGTTTCCTTGAGTCTATTTCTTTTCACACCTGGAAAACAAGAACACAGAAAATTTCAGTTAGTCTGTCAATGAGTCCCAATCTCACAACTAGTATTTAAAACTGATACCATGTACTATTTGCCATCTCTCTATCTAGCTTAAAATCAGCACAAATATCTATGTTTAATACATGGTATTCAGTAGGGAAAGGAAGTTCTCGTACCAAAAAAAAAAAAAA
>NW_022196905.1:151422453-151425278 GCF_008632895.1 Mastomys coucha | reverse complement strand
TCTCTCTCTCTCTCTCTCTCTCTCTCTCTCTCTCTCTCTCTCTCTCTCTGTGTGTGTGTGTGTGTCTTCCTGTCCCCATCTCTGGTCAAGTCTCCATTTGGCTGCTTCACTGTGGACTGTAATTACTTACTGTCTGTTAGGGACAGTGTTAGATCCATTTGTCTGTTTCACTGTGGTCTGTACTACCACTGTCACAGTCACTATCATTGTCATTGTCACTGTCATTGTCATCATCACTCTCACCGTCACTGTTATTATTATTGTTACTGCTACTGTCACCATCACTATCATTGTCATTGTCACTATATTGTTACCACTACTGTCACTGTCATTGTCACTGTCACCACCACTGTCAGTCATCGTCATTGTCACTATCACTGTCACTATCACCATCACTGTCATTGCCACCATCACCATCACTGTCACCACCACTGTCACTGTCACTATCACTGTCCGCATCATCATCATTGCCACCATCACTGTCACTGTCTGTTTGGGCCAGGGTTTCCTCTTTCTTTCCATTCAGAAACTAGAAGACACCTTATTGGCTCTAGGAGAAGGCCATGCAGCAGGATGATCCACATGTAAGGTACATATGGTTTACACATACTCCTAAGTCCCATATGGTTTATCCTGACACTTGTTCTCATTTTTCATCTACATTTGGTTAAGCACAAATAAGCCTCACTTAAGGATATCTCTTTGAGTGTTTCACGTTGTATCTGGATCCCTCTCGAAGCCTTCTGTCATGATGCTGGTGATCGCAGGTGACAGTTAGGGATAGTTAATCTCTGCACAGCCTCCTGGTGCACTACCCAGTGACATGAAATCAATCACTATTGGGCATCAGGTGCATTCTCCATGGTCCTTCATGTTGACACATATCTATCTAAAACAGCTGCAGTAGACATGTTCGAGCCAGCCTATCTAAGGGCTTCTACAAACTTAAATCCTTTTCAGTACTCAGTATAACTTTTGCATCAATGATGGAAATATATTATTATATTTCAGCAAATAAGAGGCCAGAGAGTAGATAAATATGCAGTCCATTTAAGTGTACATGGATGTAATTATGATGAGACCACAGGAGACCTCATGACAGAGTTCTACCAAACGCTAGTCAATACAGTGCCCACAAAGTCACTATTTTACCACTCTTGACAGCTTAGCTTTTTAAAAACACATTGATATCCAAATGTTATATTTTAGAAATACTAAAGGTAACTACAGCTCATTTTTTAAAGTACTTGGAAAGCGCAGTTTTATAAAGTCCATATTCAGATGTTTTCTCCCAAGTCATCTGCATGATTACACAGAAAAGAAAAAAGCTGGAAGCTGGACTGATTCACTCCACAACTGTTCAAGTTACCAAAGGACGAACAAGTGGCAGAGAAACATGGAGATGAAAGTAGTTGGGCATTTCTGCCCTTATCCTGGCAGCACCTCCCAGTGACTGCCATGTGTGACAGATGTTGCTAGTGGCTTCCAGTTCTAATACTGACTTTCATCTGCAAAGCAGACTGGGACTGGGTTATAGATATTGCTAACTAAATAAGTCTTTTCCAAGTTCCACGAGGAAGTCCACAGGGGAGCGTTTAAAACTCGGTGTGTCTCCAGGGTCCAATAAAGTAAAACATTTCGTGTCTTAGGGAAGAAACTCACCCCGACTTCTCCCTCCTCTTCTCAATTTTTTTCTCTTCTACATGAAAGTCTTAATTGCAGGCTGAGCCAAATAAGGAATGAGTCTCGATATAAAAAAAGAATAGTACTATCTGAGTATAAACTTAATTCATGAGGAAAATTGTATTTGCAGGTATCACAGAGAGCATAAACCATGATCATTATGTGATTGTGAGTGGCATAAAGTGTTTGCTGATGCTAGCTATATGCTAATAAATGCTATATTGATAAGTTTTTCCCAAGATGAAATGATATGCTGTGTTTGGACTTGAGAGCAGGTGATTGCTTATATTCAGAAGCAATTTTATGTTAAAGAAAGTTATCAGATTAAAAGAATAGGCTATCATGAGCCCAAGGTACATAGCAGTTACAAGGTGATAAGTGAACAGGAGAAGAGACACCAAGAAGAAGGCACAATGTGGGACTTGAAAGCCACCAGATACTCATGTCTTAATTCCTCATGAGTCATGTGCTTTCTGTGCTGTGAGGTACATGGATGGTATAAGGGAACATGTATGTACAATACTCTGCTCAGTCATAAGTCAGGCTTTGAAAGAGAACACAGGAAATGACTTCCATAGGTCACATATATGTCCTGATGGTACAATGTCTCCCTCAAAACTGTGAGTTTTAAAATAATGGTGATCATTCATCCAAAGGCCAATGCTTTGTCCATACCAGGTCCTCCTGTGCATTGCTACAGACTTACTACAGAGCTCTGCCATCCCTCATTGAAGACCTCATTGTATCCTCACCACTCACTCTTCATGGCTGTTTCTTGTCATCAGGCCCACTGCTTCCTACAGCTACTGTTTAATCTCCACAAGGTTAAATTTTAGAAGTTGATCTGTTCAGAACAAAAGAGCAGCTAGCTTAGTGGATATTTAAGGTTTGTGAGCAAAGAAAATTCCTTTAAAATTAAAGGCTGTGTCTTTGACTCTAGAAACTTCTTTGTTCCAAAATGAATAAAAAGATATTAAGAGTAAAGAAAACACAGTAACATAAAAGGAACCATTGGAATTTATTTTCTGTACATACTTCTATTAAATATAAAAAGAGTTGAGTAGGATGTTGTTTATCAAATGCATTAAACAGAGAAACCCAGCCAGTTTATACCTGAGAGTAGTGTTTTCAGCATTTACAAA
>NW_022196905.1:151387453-151419953 GCF_008632895.1 Mastomys coucha | reverse complement strand
CATGGCCAAAACATGCCTTCCAAATGTGGTGGGAACATGGCATACCACTTTTCAGCTCTCAATTAGAATGAGAAACAAAGCCGTGCCGGGTCTATTCAAGACCTGCAATGGTCTTACTGTTCACACTAGCCCAGATCATATTTCTATCAAAAATGCTTTGACAATATTTGCCTCAGAGTGGAAATGATACCTTCTCTGACTCATTAATTGTTCTACAGCCCTGAAAATACCACTAAGGCTGGGTCCAGCTCTGCCCAGTCTTTGCTCAAAGTCTCTTTAACTTAAGCCCTATTTTAAATCACTTTTTAAAACACACACACACACACACACACACACACACACACACACACACACTCAAACCCGTATTCTCCATTGTGGTTTTTTGCTTTAACAATTGTCTAATGTGTCATTAACTCTACTTTCTTCTGATGCATCCCAGATGCCTGGAATCGAGCAGGCACATAAAAGATGTTTCATACGTATTTATTGAATGAATGAAGTCTTAAAGGCATGTGGAGTCAAGGCAGTGTTTCAAAATAACATCTGTTCCTTTAGGGGCTCAGAAACTGAGTGAGAGAGGAGGCCTAAGAGAAGACTCTCAGGAACTAAGTAACTCATCTCCTCCTTAAAGGGAAAACATGAAGATCCAAGAAACAGCAGGAAGGATCTGACTTTTTGTAAAGACCTCCTCATCCCTCCTTCTCCTCCTGCCTTTTTCTTCCCCTTGTCCTGGCTTCCTCCACCTAGGCCTCTTACAGTGTTTCATTTCACTTTCTCATCAGACCAGTTCTGAAGGTTGTCTTCCTGGCTAGGATGTAATGTCCTTGGGGGATGAGGATCTTTGTCCTGTTCCCAGCTGGAGTCTTGATGCATAGCCAGCCTGGAATGTTTGTGGGATGAATCTTGTGAGCCACACCCTGATCCCGATTATATTAGCAATTATCCCTGACAGAGAACCTGGGAGTCCACATGTTCAGGGCTCTGGTTCCCAGGCAGACCGTCTCCAAGTCCTTCTAATATCCTCTGTCTGTAGCACAGTGACTCATAAGAACATTTGCAGAAGAGAATGAAATAAAGATGAATCTCCTCCCACTTCACGTTATTATTAGTGTTCATCGGATGGATGGAGAGGCCTTGATAGCTGTTAGTATAAAGCAATCTTCTGTGGTCTGACATGACTGTCAGCTGTTGTAAGCATAGTCATGACAATGAAACAAACATAGGATGCAGCAATATCAAGGTGCTATGTTAACAGTGAAGGGCTTATGAGCCCTTCATAGAGGGACACAGGCCCCTTGCCTGGGATTTCACTTTTCCTCCATGTGCATTGGAATACATAGGAGTTAGAAGGTTAAGTGAGGGTGTCATTAGAAAAATGGGGTGGTGCTTCCTGGTGATCTCTGTGTTTTTGAGTCACTCACAAACCATAAGAAGCTATTTACCCATGCTCCTGTAAGTAAGCCTGATGAACTCATTGGCTTATCAGGTTAAACTTGGCTGGAATAATTTCTTCGGAGCTTATAGTATGTTTGTCTGCCTTCCCAGAAAAGGCCATGCAAAGCTGCCATGCAAATCTGCCATATGAAGTTACAAAAGACTGTTCCTGGCTATGGGGTGGGGAGTGTAGCTAGCGAAAGTTACTCAGAATTCTGGGAAAGACTGCATGATTGAGATGTATTTGCATGGCTGTAGTACACTTGTCTAAGAACCGAGGGCATTCAGAACCAGCATAAAGAACAGAGTGGGCAGCGTGTAGCCTGTTAGTTAAATCTGTCCATTGTCCTTGCCTGTGTTATGCAGCCTAAGAGCTAAAGCACAGTCTTGTTTGTATGTTTGTTTGTTTTTTTAATGCATTTAAATGGTAGACAGAAAGGGAAAAATAGTACTTTGTCAGTTTTGTAAACTATGTGAAGCTCAAATGTTAATATCAAATTTTATTGGAACACATAGTTGCTGAATTCTGTCCAATAGCAAGGTACTAGGAAGAGCCTGTACCATTTAAGAACAATACTTCTACCTCCCAGAGGTCTTGTGCTAGCTTCATTTAGAAGTTAGAAGAAAATACCATGCAAAGGCCGTGTGACAAGCTGCTCAGCTTGATTGAACCACACGATGCACTTGACTATGTGTGTCTGTGTATCTTTTCATGAGTCTGTGTTTCTGCATGTGTGTATGTGTTTGTGTGTCTCTGCATATGTGTGTATGTATGTGTGTCTGTGTATGACAGAAGAGGGATGCATATATAAAGGAGGAGGAGGAGGAGAAGGAGAAGGAAGAGAAGAAGGAGGAGGAGGAGGAGGAAGAGGAGGAAGAAGAGGAGTTTACTAAACAATAAGCCTCAAGAGTACAGTCATCATGGTTTTGTCTACTACTTCTTCCTCTCTTTATATGCTAAAGGCCTCGGCTCCCTGCAGGACTGAAGAAGAGGGACAAGAGCCTTTGATGCTGGCAAGCTAATGTTTTAGCTGTGTGTGTGTGTGTGTGTGTGTGTGTGTGTACATGTGTCTGTGTGCATGTATATGTGTCTATGTATGTGCATGTGTGTCTGTATGCATGTATATGTGTGTGTGGGTGTGTGTATTGAAAAATGACAGGAAGAAGTAGTGACATTTTAGCCAACCTTGTAGTTAATGTTAACATGTCATTAGAAATTGTGCCCTTTCTGTATTAAAGCTATGCACTATAAGTAGAACTTGGCTTCTCTGCCGTTCTTTTCTGAGATGTAACACTATCCTGCCAATTTTTAAAATTCTTTTTAGACCACAGGGGGTTGGGAGACAGACAGAAAGATGATAGACAAATAAACAATGACAGATGACAGATGACAGATAGATATAAAGAGGGTCTAAGCATTTTCTTGGGGGTAACACTGTATCTTCCAATGCAGGTGTGAGTCACAGTCTTTTTACTGTTGTTTGTTCTTAGTAGTTATCTGAGAGTGGCTACAGCCCATTTTACTGGAATAATTTTTCTCTTTAACTTCAAAGAAGACCCCTTGTGTATGGATGGCAGGCGAATCGGCCCCAGATGGGGTTCTTATCAACATCACGTGCTCACCTCTCTGGAAATGTTCCCATTTTCACCCACTGCCTGCCTTATGGGCCACGCTTTGAGGTATATCATTCAACTATTAATTCTACACTTCAAAGGGTAGAGCTCCTGAATGCAGCTGCAGAGCATTTAAAACATTATGCCCAACACTGGTCTCAAGTTTACCTTTTAAATAGCAGCAGCCTGCAGTAAGGAATGGGAAGGACTTTTCTACACATAAGCCACACACGCTGTGCTTCTTCTGAGACTCCATTCCTGGGTTTCAGATTATGTTTCTAAGGTTAGAGTTTGCTATCCTTGATGTGGGTGCTCATGTAGGTGAGGAAAGGATTATATGCAAGTATCAGAACCTGATGGATGAAATGTGAAAAGAAATCTGAACTTTGGGGGGTTTTTGCTGTTCTTGTCGTTGTTGTTGTTTGGTTTTCTTTATTTTTGTTTTGTTTTGTTTTGTTTTGTTTTGATCACGGAAACATCATTGAGTCATGGAGGAGCATGTAAATTCAAGATTTTAAGTATTCATCATGTGAATTTTTGCTAAAAATTTTCCTACATCCTCTGTGAGGACTGGAGGAATCGTGAGTGTGTACATATAAGAAACAGAAGAAGTCCAGAATGAATGTGGATCATTTCCATGAGCCTCAGAGCCATGGACAACTGGCAATGGCTTCACCTTATGGGTCAAACCCGGAATAGCAAAGCCTTCATCTGGTGATCAATGTGTACAGAACCCAGCAACTGCAGCTTCCTCCCCCACAGTATACAGAGCCTGAGGTTGTTTGCCACAGAGATCTCCTGTAATATAGTTATCTCTTCTCCCTGTGGTACATACGATCAACCTAGGCTGAGGCACAACCTCCTTATCCATATGAGCTTCTGTGTGTCTTTACTCTCTGCATTTCCTTAAAGCCCCTAGTCAGGATGCTAAGACATTGCTGCAGGGGGCACAGCACTCCCTACTCCCTTGATTTTATTTTTCTTACAGGTCTTGCTGTGTAGCCCAGGCTGGCCTTGAATTCACTATCCTCCTGCCTCAAACTCTCAAGTATTGGGATGGCAGATGAATTCTAGTAGACCTGGCTAGCAGTTTCTAGACTACTTCATTTACCTATTACTTCTTTAAAAACTGATAATGAGTGATGGCAGGCAAGATGACTTAGTGGGTAAACATGATTGGTACACAAGAATTTGATCCTAATTTGAATCTAAGGTGTGATAGGAGAGAAATGACTCCACAGAATTGACATCTGACCTGTATATGCATGAATCCCTACACACACATACACACACACACACACACACACACACACACACACACACACACACTATAATTAAGGTTAATTTTAAAAAAGACAGTTATTGGTGATATAGTAGCAATTTAGGAACATTAAGAGCCAATCTTTATGGTCTGAGGAGATGGCTTAACAAGCAGGGAAGAGTAGTGCTGCTCTTGCAGAGAACCCAAGTTTGCCTCCCAGAACCAACGTCAGGCATCTCCAGAAGATCCATGTCTTCTTCAGGCCTTTGTGGGCACAAGCACACATGTAAAAATATTTAAAACAGATAAAAAAAAACATGTTCCTTAACAAACATTACGCATACTCTTAAAGTTAACCTGAAAACTCCATACCTTGTGGAAGCAATGCTATCTATAAGGCTGATCTTGATTGTCAGTTTAACACATCTGGGAAGAGGGGCTTCAGTTAGAAATCACCTCCATCATATTGGCCTGTGAGCATGTCTTTTGGGCCCTTTTCTTGATTTCTAATTGAAGTAAGAGGGATCAGGCCACTGTGGGTGGCACCATCCCTAACAGGTGGGCTTGAATTAATTAAGAACGATAGCTGAACTCGAGCCTGGGAACGTGCCGGTCACAGTTCCTCTATGGTTTTTGCTTCAAGCTCCTGCCTTGGCTTCCATCAAGATATAGACTGCAACCTGATGAATAAGCCTTTCCCTCAAGTATGTTGCTTTCGGTCATGGTGTTTATCATACAGAAAGCAAACCAGAACAGAGTTGCTTTTTCTTCATTAATATAAATTAATTAACTTTAATCACCTCTCACATGAGTTCATTGATATCTTTTAAAGTACATCTTCGAAGTGGTCAATGTATGTGCTCACTTGATCCCAACACATCACATCATGCTTCTAAAATGCAGCCTTGAGTTGTTGGTACCTAATTTTATAGATAATGTTAGTTTCTTCTTGCCTGGATATGAAGGGGCTACACAACCCCCTGGTTTTGAACAGTAATAGAACAGATAGGCAATATAGATGAGTCAGAGTGCTATTCAAAGACTGTTAAACCTTACGTTTATAGTAAGTATCATTTGGTATTAGAAGATTCAGTAGGACTCCTTTGATTACAAAATCATAGAAAACTTGGTTGAAATTGACTTGAGTGAAAAGGAAAGCCATGAGATCATTAACACATTAATAGAGCTCTGGGTAGGTACAGGGATCAAAAGACCCAACCAGGCTCCTGCCTTTCTCCACTTCCATCCCTCAGTTCCCCTCTGCAGTCAGGAGATGCTGGCCCTAGGTTATCTATCAGGGCTCACCTTTATTGTTTTCCACTCCAACTTCCCTTGCTTCTGTCTGAAGGCAGATGGTAACAGACAAGGCTCACTATATGCTCCTCATGATTCCAGAGAGCACTACCTGGAAAAATGTCCAGAGGGTCAGAAAGGGGTAAGGAGCTCCCAGAAAAGACTGGGAGAAGTCAGTCAGCTCTGAGCATGCTGGCCTTCAGTCGTCCACTGGAGCATCTTCTTTAGGGTTTTTGTCAATCTCTGGGCTACTTCTCAAGAGGGTCAGAAACCCTGCAGAGAGACTGTCCCTAAACCTGGGAGAAAGAATGTAGACACAGATGCCAAGAGGAATCTGAGCCATCAAGTCTCACCAGAGTCCTGCAGTTGATTGCTGTTAAACATCACTGTCTGATCACATGCCCACCCCTGGCCACCAAATCTAAGCAAAACAATGCTGCAAATTTCTTGTTTCTTCAGTCTTCATTTCTAAAGGTTCCTCTGTCACATACAACTTCACATTAACTAGATTTATCATGCCTTTTACTTTGTAGTTTGTAGCTTGTAATTGGAGCCTGAGTCAAGAACCTTGATTGAAATGGGTGAAATTACTTTGTTCTCCCTCTGGAAACAGAGCATTGCTGAGAGACCATGAAATACTCTTTCAAAAGAGTTAGTGCTTGCCACCTGCTTCCTCTCTCCTTCTGGGGAATTCCTCTGACTTTATGCAGGTTGAACAAAGGCTTCTGGAGGCTTCTCTGTCTGAGCAGGCATGGCAGTGTGATGCTGAAGACTTCAGTGGCCTTAAGGGTAGGAGCCTATTAAGTTCAAGTGTGAAACAGGATGGAGGCTCTGGGCAGTCACATGGTGCACTATGCTTAGAAAAGCCCTTGCTCATACTGGGAATTGAGGTTCATATCTGTAGTCCCTGAACTGTGGAAGTTGAAGAAAGTGGAGTCAGTGAGTTCTAGGACATCCTTGGTTATAGTATGAGTTCTAGGTAAACCTAAACTACAGAATAAGTTCTTGTTTCAATAAACTAACTTCTCCCAGAAGAAACAAACTTCCCTCAGGAAAGATATGTGTGGTATACATAGGATCATATTATTTGATGATATGCAAGTATGAAATCTCAAAAATAAAGAAAAAATGTAAAGATATCAAAATTACAATTAGCATTTAGGTTCCATGAGCAATATGCACAGCACCAGGAAACTAGCCTCAGCACTGAGGAGGGAAGAGATGGAGAAAAGAATCCCAAGGACTCTCTGACCCAGCCAGTCGAGCTTAAACAGTTAGTTTCAGCTTCAGTGACAAACTGTCTCAAAAACTGAGGTGGAGAGCAATTAGAGGAAGACATCTGACGCCTACTGACCTCCACATGTACACACATGTACACAGAGAGACAGACAGACAGATAAGAGACAGAGAGACAGAGACAGAGAGACAGAGATGTGGGAGCCTGTGCAATCCAAAAGGTTATCCTGTATCTTCAAATGTATGTTCTGAACAAAGATAAACAGAGACTTTTACTAAGTCTCAGTTTTGCTTATAAATATATTTAAGAAATAAAATAAAAAACAATTAGCATTTAAAAAAAGAATAGAAAGGCTCATACTTAGTTTAATTCTCTGTTGTGTGTTTGAGTGTATATATATATATAAAACAAGCCCCTTTTATTTGTTTACTCATAGGCCTTTAAATTACAGACTCTGCCCTAGAGATGGCTAGAACCATTCGGTGATATTTTGGAGATACCTCCCAGGCTCTTGACCTGTCAAAAGAGAAGGGTTTTACCTGTGGGTTCGTCTTTATGGTCTGTGGAATTTCTGCCCTTTCAGCTCAACAAAGAAGGCCTGGGAAATTCTGTTCTCATAATTGCATTAGCAATTTCACACAGAAGGCATCTTTCTTAACCTTGTCTTTAAAACAATTAAGTAAAAAGTTAAAAAGCCTTCAAAGGGTTTTTATTAACACCATATAAATGAAATTATGTTAATTAATATTTAAAAAAAAAAAACGTTTCTGAAGACATTGCCTGCAAGACTATGTTTGTGGTGACTGGACTCATTGGGTAATGAAGGAAACCTATCACCACACTTGGGACCCAACCTGGAGCACGGCTTCCCCTTGGGGAAAATTGAATCTCAGTTGTGGTAGCTTATCCAATCAAGGTCATACCAATGTTGTTAAAAAGAGGAAATTAAATGCACTAACAGGAAAGTCTTGAAGTAAAACTCAAGAGTACGTTAGGTTGTGACAGAAACTAATACTAAGGAAATTCACAACTTAAGCTGACCTCCCATTTGCAGACTCAAAAAAACAAAAAAGGAAGTGGCTGGGAAGACACCCCGGTGAGTGCAGGTATTGGAAGCCAGCCTAGGCTATACATTTCCCTGTTTTCCTTAGCTTGGGTTACAGCCTGGCTTTTTTTTTTTTTTTTTTTTTTTTGAATGCTCTTTTAGTTTAATGAGCTTCTTTGCCTTTCTTTCTGGCTTCCTGCTTTTGTAATCAGTAATCACACATTCTATTCCTATTTTATGTAATTTCGCAGTGCAAGACAAACTTCACCATTATCTCCTAATCACCTATCTTGTCCTGTATCACAATACTTGCTTTGTGTTGCAAAGCATTTTTCTGAGGATAGAATGAAACTGGTTGAGCTGGTTTCCTTGTGGCTAAAACCGAGGTAGCTTACAAATGGAATCTCAGAGATTTATTTTTACCTGTGAGAAAGTTTGTTACATAACCCCCATAGTACAGTAAATACAAGACCAACTAGGAACAGCAAACATTCAAAAAGTCTTCCTTCCTTCTTTCTTCCTTCCTCTCTCTCTCTCTCTCTCTCTCTCTCTCTCTCTCTCTTCCTTCCTTCCTTCATTTCTTCCTTTCCCTCTTTCACCCAAGAGTAGCATGAAATTGGTGTCTGGGATTAAAACAAAGAATCAGGCAGTGAGATTGCTATGCAGGTAAAAGCACAGCCTGAGAACAGAATGCAGTTGTGGAAGGAGTGACTAGACTCTCCAAGATTTCTCTCTCTTTCTCTCTTCCTCTCTCTCTCTTCCTCTCTCTCTCTCTCTCTCTCTCTTTCTCTCTCCTTTCCCTCCTCTCTCTCACACACAAACACCACACCACAGAGACACACACACAGAGAAAGAAATAATACTTTAATTTTTTAAAAAATAATGCTTTAATCAATACATACACAAATTAAAAATTACCTCAAGTATTCAGCACATCATAAATCAAGGGCCATGCTCACTCATGACAGAAGCCTCAAGGCTTCCCTGTGGCTAACAAAATTCACATGCCTCTGATTCATAAGCAGTCATCCAGGAGCTGAAGAGATGGGTCAGGCAATAAAATGCTTGCCACTTAACATGAAGACCTACGTTTCATTCCCAGAACCCACATAACTCCAGTGCTAGACAGGCAAATGTAGATGGGTCCCCAGGGCCATCAGTGAACCCTAGGTCACCCTGAGAAACCCTATTTCAAAAGCAGTGGATGGCTTCTAAGGAGTGACCCATGTTTACCACTCATTCCCATATGCCATATGTGCTTGTGTGTGTATACACATACATATGCACCCCTCCACATAATACACACACACAAATTTATGTCCACACTCATTTGTATGCATGCTTGCACACTCACAGATATCTAAATAATTCCTTTGCAAATCAATTATTAAATTACTAAATGCGGAAGTTAGTTTTTTTTTGATGGTCCCAATAAGGATGACATTGCATTTCATTGTGTACCCTTTAACATCAGAAGCTGAGGAGATGTAGTTTATCCCATGAAGCTTTTAAATGACACCTTTTCTATGAAAATGGAGTCAGTTGAGTTAGATAAAATATAAGTGTTTAAGGAAAAATCCCTTACTTCTTTTTACCCTAAAATAACCTTTGATCAACACCATGAACACTGTATGCCTCTGCACACATTTGATCAACACCATGAATGCTGTACACCTTTGCATATATTAGATCATCACCATGAATGCTGTATAGCTCTGCACACATTCAATCAACAGCATGAATGTTGTAGATCCCTACATACATTCAATCAACACCATGAACACTGTATGCCTCTGCATACATTCGATCAACACCATGAATGCTGTATGCCTCTGCAACATTCGATCAACACCATGAACACTGTATGCCTCTGCAACATTTGATCAACACCATGAACACTGTATGCCTCTGCACACATTCTATCAACACCATGAATGCTGTATGCCTCTGCACACATTCTATCAACACCATGAATGCTGTATGCCTCTGCACACATTCGATCAACACCATGAACACTGTATGCCTCTGCACACATTCGATCAACACCATGAACACTGTATGCCTCTGCACACATTCAATCAACACCATGAACACCGTATGCCTCTGCACACATTCTATCAACACCATGAATGCTGTATAGCTCTGCACATGAATACTTTATGCCTCTGCACACATTTTATCAACACCATGAATGCCGTATGCCTCTGCACACAAGCCTTTCTCAGAAACTAATCCTTCTGGAACATTTGCTTTTTGTGTGCTTATGACCAAACTTAGTTTCTATGCCAAAAAACGAAATTCTAGCTCCCAGATATTTGCATATGTAAACACTTTCAAATTTATTTTTCGTGCATACAGGCCACATTCCACCTCTGCTATTCACACATGCCTTTGTGATTAGTTTTTCAAATGTCTCCTTGGTCAGATCTGCAAAACATACAAGTGGAAGTGCAAAGTGTTTGGACACAAAACAAAATGGCAATGTGGATAATTTTATATCATGAGCCCTTACAATTATGTTTAGCTCCTAAAACAAATTCTTAAAGAAAAAAATAAAACTGAAGACTTCAGACAAAATAACTCATAAATTAAATTTGACCTGCTTTTGGATTTATACACTCAGTTAATCAAGGTGTACTAATTTGGCGGCGGAGGAGGTGATGACTGAGCTGTAAGATAAAAGACACCCTTGCCTGGTGAGACACAGTGATTCTGTTTGGTCTCCAGCTAAGAAAAACCCAGCTAAATTCGTTCATGTAAGGCCAGTCACAGAGAGCACAGGTACTATATGAAAATGGCAGTGTGAATGTAGACCAGATTACATCTAACTCACTTTAAGAACCACTTTTTACTAGTTGAACAATTTTAAATTTCTTCTTTTTTTACACTTCAATGTATAAAAATAGAGAAAATAAATTGGAGCTACTTTGTAGGATTTTCAATAAAAAATCCTTGGAGTACACTGGAAAAAAAAAAAAAAAGAACCAAGAGACCAAATGTTCTAACAAGGGTTCAGTAGGAAGGTTGTGAATTAAGGATTGTGCATCCTTAATGTTCACATCCCCTTCAGTGCTATTTATTTTCCTAAATAAATAACTTACAGCACATTCATTTAGATAGTTATTTCATAATCAAATTAGTAGTTATGCAGTAATTGGGTTGGAGCAATCCAAGATGGAAGCACCAAGAGACTCACTGTCTTAGGAAGATGCCACTAGTGCTCACAGATAGTGTCTTCTTGTTGGCCCAGAGTAAAGAGGCAAAGGGCTTCTCAGGTCACTTGTACTAGGGCAACTGCTTTTTGCTTTTTGTTTTTGTCTTTTTTTGTTTGTTTGCTTGTCTTACAAAGGGTCTACTTCTATGACATAATAATCACTTTCCAAAGGTTCTGATTTTTTATTTATTTTTCGAAATGTCATGCATGAGTACTGTGTTGGCATTTCCCCTTTCCTATTTCTCTTCAATACCTACTGCATCTTCCCTAGTCCCTTGGAATTCATAGTCTCTTTTTCTTTATTATTGTTTCACACACACACACTCACACACACACACACACACACACACACACACACGCACGGGGGCATGCACACTCATTTACTTGTATGTACATGTATTTAGGACTGACTTGACCATTTTGTTTTACATAATTAGTTAGTAGAGAAGACTGATTCTTCCTTCTTGGCAGCCATTAATTGCTTCATCTAGGAGTGGGGCCTTTTCAGATTTCCCCTATCTACATTGGCATATCAACTGACATTTTCATTATTCAGGTCTTACTGAAGTAGTTGAGATTTTTTTGAGAGCTCATGAATGTAGCTTCCCTATCATGCACAGAGGATATGATCTCTCAGCATACGTCCTGGCCCTTTGGCTCGTATAACTTTTCCACTCTTGATTTCATGATGTTCTCTGAGACTCTGTTTCTTAAATGAGACCTTAGAAATTTTATTTAATGTTTGTGTTGTGGAGAAAGGGGAACAGGTCATGCACAGGCCACAGTACTTGTGTAGAAATCAGGGGACGACCTCAGGGAGTCAGTGTGGAATCCAGAGATGAGCTCAGGTGGTGTGTTAGCTGCTGCAGCAAGTACTTTATTCTCTGAGTCACTGGCTCTAGAGGCTTGACCTACCCCCTTTAAAAAAATTATTTTTATTTGTGTGTGTGTGTGTGTGTGTGTGTGTGTGTGTTTGTGTGTGTGTGATGTTGGACATGTATTTGTGCCTATGGAGGTCAGAAGAGGGCATAGAATCCTTTGGAACTGGAGCTACAGATGGCTGTGAGACACAGATGTGGGTGTTGGGAACTGAACCTGGGTCTTCTAGAACTGAGACATTTCTTTAACCTCAAGGTACTACTTTTTAATACCACCACCTCATGGGGCAGGATTTTAGTATGTGGATATTAGTATTATAGAAACATGAAGACCATACAAATCTATGGTAAATACTAGTACTAATTTATTGTTCATACTATTTTACTTCAGTGTATAAGGAATGATGGGATAAGCAGCTGTGATCTGTGTAAGGAAATGTCTAGTTCTAGAATTTGCTGTCACTCCTAACCTAGTGCTTGTGACCAGATAGTCTATTGACTGATGGCAGAGAAGATTACAGTGGTACTAATGGCATGGCGGTGGTTGCAACAAGCAGACTGCGGTGTAGAAGGTAAAGCTGTAATTGTTATTGGAGAGCAATGATGTATTAGATGGAGAAAATGAATTGCAGACAAGGAAAGCTGCTAAGACATTCCTAACATTCAAAGTGGTGTCTGGAAGAGCTGCAATACATTTCAAGGAAACTGAAATTGTTATGCGACAGGGGCAGAGAAAGTAAATTGGCATGCTTGGTTTTTAATACAGGCCCTGAAAATCAATCAGCACCCATTGACACCTGTCAACCCTTTCAAGTTTTCTCATCCTTGGAGTCAGCTTTCTTGCAGGCATAGTGGGCATTTATTGATTTCGCGTCTTTGAAAATGGAAGCTTAGATTGGTGTGTTTGGGATCCGGGTTGAAAGGCATATGCAATGGTGTGCCTTTTACCATACAAAAGCTCTATATCCCAGGAGGTACATTTGGCCTCCTCTGGGAGAGACAGACCAGGCTGGGCACCTCTTTGTTCAACACTGAACTTATACTCTAATGCTGTCAGCTGGAACTAGTTCAGTTCTGTAATGCTCAAGACCAGTGTTCTAAGAGAATGCTATAGTCTCAGGAGTCAATATGAGCCTGAAAACCTTTGCTTGCTAGTTTTGAATGTATGTGTCCTCCTCACCAAAAGTCATTGCTGAAGCTGTACCCTGTATTACCATACTGATGCTGATAGCTAAGAATTTTGGAAGGGATACAGGGAGGGAGTTTGTTCCTTTACAGCCCCTCGGCCCCAGGAAGACCCAGTGTTCATCTCCCCTGGAAGATGCATCAATAGAGCCACAAGCTGGAGACAGACAGCTAACCTTTACCATGTGTCGAATCTCTTCTGGCTATGACCTTTGGTTTTCCAGTCTAGACTATGAGGAACCAACTCCTCTTACTTATAAGTTACTGAACCTATTTTGTTATGGCATCAAGAACAGACTGAACTATTGAATAGTAACTGTCACCTCCCTCATTCTCACTGTGTTGCAATAGGGTATTGGGAATTGAAGGGAGAGCTCTTACTGATGCCCCTCCAACTATTACACAGCTGTTCACAGTTGGTAGAATCACCCATACTTTATAAAATAAGACCCCAATTTCCAGCAAGACCAAACAGTTCACCTAAGACTCTACTGTGCCACATGGTATTCAAATCCGGACAAGCCTCTGAGGCTGGTTCCCATTGCTGAGGAGGAGGCAAGTTTTATGGCATTGATATAGGGCTGGGCAGTTATAGACACTCCTTTCTGGGTGTTTTTTTACGTTCCTTTGAGCTTCAGTGGTAATAGTAAGCTATTTAGGAGCATCAGCTGGGTTTAGCCATGCAGTAGCCGAGACAGCAGGGATTCTTGATTCCTCCAGCAACCATTATTCACAGGCGCACTTAGAGATCTTGCTAGGTTCACTTATATCTAGAAAATGTGGTGGCAAACTAAGGGTAGGCCAATTTGTTATCAGGGAATTGTTGAGACAAAAGGGCATCACAGACTCAAAGGAGCGCGTTCTGAGCAAAGGGTTTCTGCTGTTTATCTGCTGCTCTGTCCATTTGTCAAGTGCTGTGTCCACAGCCTGTGATTTCTGAAGATAGCTGGGGAACTGCTGTAAAATGCTCAGAGAGCTGGAGATAAAAGGGTGTTGTGAGAACTGACAGTGCAGGTGCTGCCTGCAAGTTATTAACACTTCTATTTCTGGGGTTGATGTCCTTCCCTGATGTTTTAGGGACATCACTCTTGTCCCAATAGCTCCTGAATGGTGTTTACTGTAGATTGATATACTAGTTATTAAGTTTTTACTGGCACATAAAAATTCCCATTTACTCAAGAGAGACACAGTATATAAATCAAAAGTGAATAAAATAATAGTTTTAGTGGATTTAATTTATTAGTATTATGCTTTTAATTAAGTTGTTCAGAATAATGAATATGTGCTTCGCCCATGGTTCTCTCTGACAGATATATTAGTTAATGTTTCCTCACCTAGCATGGTGCTCAGTAAATGCCAACAGTACGGTGAACCTTGTTATTTCTCTACAACAGAATAAGATTATATGTAAAAGGGTTTTATTTAAGTTTACCTGTTGATAACAAAGTAACATGTTAGTTGCTGCCTGGCTTGTAGTTGTATCCACCCTTACACTTTGGACTAATGCTAAGTACAATAAGAATCACTCATTCTAAGTATGTATATACATGCATGGGTTGATAAATTTTGATAATTGATACACTTAGGTGACCACTGTCATGACAAATTCCCAAAGCACTACATTTTCATGATCCTAAAAAATTTCATCTAAAGCAATTACCAGTGTGCTGGCCTTTCTGGGAGTCTTGGTTTTCTTGTAATTTCTCTTTTGTTGTTGTTGTTTTAAATTTTTGTTTGTTTTTTAGACAGGTCTCATGGAGCACAGACTGGTATGTAGCCTACCCATGAATGTCTTCCCTCTACTTCCTGAATGCTGACATTACAGGCATATATTACTATGCCCAGTTTATGGGGTCCCAGAGAATTGAACTCAGGCCTATGAATGATAGGAGATCATTCTACTAATTGGACTATACCAGAGCCCAAACAATTTTATATATGTAGAATTATATGGCACAATTTGGTACTTGTAATAGTTCTCCAGTAAATAAGATTAGTATGTTTATATATGTGTTCATGCATGTATAAAATGTCCATATCTATATAATATAATGTATAATATAATAATCTATACATGTGTATAATAATAAATGTGTATATGTATATATAAGTATGTATGTGTACATATGAGTAAATATCCTTTTATAGGACTGACAAATGGGGCCTACCAAGTCTGAGTCCACACAAATGCTGAAAGGCCACAGAGTCTGTGTAGAGCCGTCAGTGGCAGTCTTGAGAATAAAGCCAGCATAAAAGCATAAATGTTTCCTCTTCTGAGCATTAGTCTTTTACTTCAAGGCCTTCAATCTATTGCATAAGCATGCCCACCTTATGGATACCATTAGCCTTTACTCAGAGCCTACTGATTGAAGTGGCTATCATATCTACAACCTTCTCCAGTATCATCTCATGAGCTAAGTGGCAAAGCCAGCCAGAATGATATTGGGGTATCAGCTCCCATGACTCGTGATTCCATTTTCTCAAGCACAATGTGTATAGGTGTTATTCACACTGTTGCAGGTATTACAGTTTCATACCTCTGAGTTGTACTCCACAGCATGGATATGCCATGGTTATCTACCCATGGTTATCCATCCACAGTTATCCACCCACGGTTATCCACCCACGTACCAGTGAAGAAGTCTGCACACTCTCCCCAGTTTTTCCTGTACTGTGAGAAGTGTTTTTGTGAATGATCACAACTGAATGGCCTTGAAAGGACTTTTTTAGCTAGGTGTAGTAAAGGATGCTTATAATTCCAGTGCTTGGAAGCTGAAGCAAGGGGATTCTATGTTCCACACTGCCCTCATCTGTAGAGCAAAACACTATCATAAAAAGGTGGAGGAGTAGACTCTGTAAAATGCTATCAGTCTTTTTCTGTGTAGAGCTCAATAATGTCCACGTTGCCTTTCCATAGTTATAGGCATGCCTTCATTTGGTTGCTCGTTTGATTTCTATACTGTTAATAAGTATGCAAAACAGTGCTTTCTAAGGACATTTTATACATGCTGTCTTATTTATTATTTGACCACTGCATGGTATATGGAGTTTCAGCTCCATTTTGCAGATGAGAAATGTAAAATGGATTATATACTCTAGCTAGTTCTAGTCTGTATAAAAGACTCACAGTTCATGAACTTTATTTACAGGCTGTAAGCCTAGATAGGGTAGGTTTGGAACTATTCTAACTTACATCCCAGCCATAGGTCCCTTGTTACTTGCTGTTTCTTCTGGCTATGTACTCATGGTCTTTTTCTTCTCATGGTGGTTTTCTCTGCCCTGGGTTTCCTTTCTCTGCCTGAAACCCCCAGCCAGGTAACAGAAAACCTACCTGTCTATATCTATTGCCCAATCACAGGCATTAGGGTCTTGTTGGCCAATTAACTTGGGGAGCAAAGTTTACATAGCATCACTTGGTGTATATAAGGATCTCCTCATCAGGGGCAACCAGATCTCCAGACCAGTATTTAGCATCTGAATACATAGCAACACCAGGCCAACCCCAACAGAGAAATGTGAAGCTCAGGCTGTGTAAGGATTCTCCTCAGATGACTATCATGGGAAGTTACAGACTGGAATACAATCAGGCTGTTCTGGTTCTTGGCTAGGATTACCTGTTCAGTGGTGATAGCCGAGGCCCTGCACAGAAAATGGTATCATTTTAATAAAACACAGGAAAGAAGCGTGATCCATGCTCAATCAACCAAAAAAGTGAATGTCTCTGACTTAGGAAGAATAGAGCTTTAGAAAGTTATGCCAAGTTTTAAAACTGCAAACAATCCAAGTGTATTTTTCTGACCAAGAACTGAACCCAAATAGCTCTTCCCCTCTACTGTCCTACTGGGTCTTCTCTAGAACCTCTGAGTGTTCTTTAAATGCTTTAAATAAGTCAGGAGGAGAGCTCTGGTATGTGTGCTGATGATATGGGGCAGGGAAAGTAACCAGTGCCAGTGACTTGCCTCCCCACTGTCCTTCCTAGAGAGCACAGTTTGCTGACCCTGGAGGAGTTCTGGAAAGATGCTCTTCTTGGTTCACATCCTGGAAAAGCTCAGGAGCAGATAACTGTGGCGTCCCAAGATAGCTCAAGAACTATTAGAATCATGTGTATGACCTCATTTCATGGCTTAATATTTTAGATTAGATATTTATACAAATGATTTGGACATTTACCACTCAGAGAAATACTAACCCCTGCTTGAATTACTTTCATAGGTTTTGTGACCAAATATCCAGTTAGAAAGAATTTGAGTGAGGAAGAGTTTATTTTGGATTGGAGTTTGAGGGGATCAGCCTGCCATAGTGAGGAAGACACGGATTGGAGCAGAAAGACCATGGTGACAGGAGCAGGAGGCTGGCTGGTCACATTGCAGCAGCAGACAGGAAGCCAAAAATGAACAGGAAGCAGGGCCCCAGCCTTACCCCCTGTGACCCACTTCCTCCAGATATATTCTATATCCTAAAGATTCTATAATCCTTCCCAAAGCTCTATCCTCTGGGTAATAATTGTTTATACACATGAGCCTGCCTTTTACACTCAAACATCAATAACTTTAAAAATTTTTTTCTGTGTTTGATATTTTGTAGACTTGAAAAATTCAATCTTATAACACATACAATATCTATTCCATTTTGACCAGTCTTCTAGGTGCTGGGTCCTAAGCTTTGGAAAAATGGACACTAATGTCTCTATTTTACAACTCTGAAAGTTGTACTCCACAGAAAGAATAATTTTGTCGTGGATAGTGTAGCTGTCAGTGGTGGAGCTATTTATTGTATCCAAATCCAAAGTGAGTGCTCTAATTTGGACCTCAGCCAAGTGTTCTGTATAAGGCCAGACAGCAAGTGCTGGAGGCTCTGCAGTCTGGGAAGCGATGTTGAAGAGAGGACATAGATGCTCATTTACTTTACTGTCTCAGACAGAGTTCCTGTGCTGGTAACATAAAGGAACCACAAGATGTCAAGGAGGATGTGACTAGGATCCCCAAAGCTTCATTTACAAAATTGGTAGAGTTTGGCCTACTGATTGAAGGCTGCCAAGCCCCGATCTACTATACTCTAATATTCCTTTTACTTGAGTGAGAGAAGCATCTTTTATAATTTTTACATTGTTGGATAAGTATAGAGTTTTAACTTCCTGGCTCCTCTAAGGAAAGGAAGGAAAGTTAGGATATGTATTAATCTTTTAAATTGGGCTGTAAGATGGCTACCTGGATTAAAGGTGTTTGTCGGTCAACACTGAAAACCTGACGAACTGAGTTCAAATTGGGAGTCAAATAAAGGCTGTAAGAGTTGTTCTTTGACATCTATCTGTACACACACCAGAATGAACATGTGTACACACACAGACACACATATAGATAGCCACCCACAGAGACATATACACAGACACACCTACAGACATAGACCGATATAGATACAGACACACAGACACACATATTGTCATACACACAGACACACGACACAGACAAACAGACATACATATAGTCACATACACAGACACACATACAGACATAGACCACAGACACACAGACACACAGACACACAAATACACACAGACATAGAGACACATAGACACATACTAAATCTTTCAGATCTCTGAAAAAAAACATTTTAGTACATATACCTCTGGCTTACACATTTTTTAAAGATTCATTTATTTTTATTTTATGTGAATTGGTGGTGCATTGTCTGCATGTATGTCTGTGTGAGAGTGCCAGATTCCCTGGAACTGATGATATAGACATTTGTGAGCTGCTATGTGGGTGCTGGGAATTGAACCCAGGTCCCCTGGAAGAGCAGCCAGTGAGTGCTCTTATCTTCTGAGCTATCTTTCCAGCCCTCTGGTTTACACTTTTGTTCTGTGACATGATCCTGTCATATGTTTCCAGTTTCTAGCGTTGCTGTAAATAGATCACCAGATGCTGAGTGGCTCCAAACTTATTATATAAAGACATGAAGTACAGGAGATAGACTGGGGTTGAGTCAGAGGACAGAAGGAAATGGGAAGTTGCTACCAACTGATATGGAGTTTCCCATTTAGGTGGTAAAAATGATCTAAAGAAGATTATGCTGATTGTTGTAAAATAAAGCAAAAAATATTAGATAGTTGTCTTTAATGGGTGAATGGAGTGGTATGTGAATTGTATCTCCATAAAGATTTTCTTAAAAGATGTCTTCCAACTTTGGAGGTCAGGGTTCTCATGGGACTGATCCAAGTGTCAGTGGGATTGTGCACAATCTAGAAGCTACTGTCCTTCTTCCTGATGCTCTGGCTCACAGGCCAACTGCATCCTTTGGCTCATGGGTTCTTTTCTTCATCAGCCTCATCATTACGTTCTTGTCAAATCTCTGTTTTAACCTTCTGCTTCTTTCTTGTGAGGATGTTTGGGATTAATTGGGGTCCAAGTGGATGATTTGGGGTGTCTATCTCATGTCAAAATCTTTACTGTCACTATAGATGAGGTTGGGGGGGTCTATGGAGTTGGACATCCTTGGCCCTTCATGGGAAAGATGGAGATTACTGTCTCTAGATCATGCAGATGAAGATAATGAAGATGAAGATGATGAACAGTGAAGCGTAGGGGTCAGTGTTTCAGCAGTACTTCTCTGAGGAAGCACACAGCACCCTTTTCAATGGGAAAGTTTGCTTCCGAAGCAGCCCTGTCAATTTGTGATTTTTCATAAGAGATATGTGTCAGCATTCTTGAAGCCTGGCCTATGTCCCCCACTGAGCATATAGGAAGCGACAGTATGCTGACTTCATCTGAGTGGTGAGTTTATCAGAGTGCTGGCATCCTCTGTGTCTCCTCCAGCCAAGTAATTTGTACCATTCAAAACGCAGCTATTGTTAAGGAAATGATTTAAAGATGATTCACATTTGATGGTATGTAGCACCTACTGAAAGGATTTGTCAAATTTGCTGCTTTGCAGGGTTGCATGGAAGTCTGTGAAGACTCCACTTTAAATGGATTTATACAGAACTATCTTGTCATTCAGGGTGTGGAACCAGACATTATGAAAGTGTTATTAATTCAGCTATATGACTGTTGAGCAACACTGCCTTTTAGGCTTGAAAACAGTAGGCCTTTTGGAATGCGGAGAGTACCATATGAGGATATTCTTGTCAAGAAAAACAGACGTCTAATGAAGCAACTCCAATTTATAGCATGGATCTTTAAGGTAGACAGAATGACTTTCTTCGCAAGGGTAATTTAGATGAACAGAAAGCTAAGAGGTGACTTGGTCTGTGATGTTGAAGGTTTCTCCAGGCTGGAGAAATTCTGGCAACTGTTTGGCAGTCACCATCCAGGTATCCAGGCATCTAGGCCAGTACTCTGATGTGCTTTAGGAGCCTATCTATATCCGTCTGCTTCTTACCACCATACTGAGGGGCTCACAGAGTCATGGCAGACATAAACTATACTGGAAACAGACGCTGTCCCTCTGAGTCCTGCTGGCAGAGCTGCCACTGGTGTGAAGGCTGGATCAAAAATCTCACAGTTGGATCTGAGAGCCAGATGGCTTCCCAAGTAGGTCACAAGAATATCTTGTGTCTTGGTCTCTGGCTGCAGAATGTGTGAATAATGGGATCAAGCTTTTGAAAGTGCGAGACCTCAAATATTTCCGTATGTAGATAATTGCTGGCACGGATACCTGGCCTGATGAGTAACTTTCTAATTTTAAATTCCTTCAGAGAAGGATATTTCCCAACTTGAACAGCAGGAAGGAGGACTTCAGTTAGATTTAAAAGCTGGGCTAATAGTAAGGAATGTTAAATACTGAAATCAGCCTTGATGGAGACAGTGATATCACCTCTGGAGGTCTTTGATACAGTTAAGGTGTTGTATTCCTTGAAGGCAAAGGATGATTTTAATATGACGAGTTTTCATTGTCGACGTTGGTGAGCTCTACTTCCAGAAACTCTTTTGTTCTTTAGATGATTTGAATATGAGATGTGCTTCAGATGCTGGCTACCTACCACATAGGGTTATTTTTGAAGGCTATGAAACCATCTGGAGGTAGAACCTGGCCGGTGGATATGGTCACAGGGGGTGCCTTCGCAGGTTATATTCTCCCTCTCTGTGATGAGCTGTTTTAACCAAGGCAAACTATCCTTTCATATTTTTTCTACCAGCATTGTGGTCACAGTGATGGGACAGTAGCTAATACAACACCCAATTAGGTAATGTAGTAGCCTTGTCTGCATTCCTGCTCTGTGACAGCTGGTTACCACTTATACATGAGACCCCTCACAATCATTTCTTGGTTTTTACAAACAAAAGTAAAGACCACTCCAAGGGCTTGCAACATACATACCACATATTAATTCCTGTCTAGGAACAGGAAATGCAGGCATCCTTCAGGATTCAGGCTACAGCACACTTTTGTTTAGAGCTTTCCTGGGTTCTGGGCAGAAGTGTTACATCTGTTGGGAGCTGAGTTATAGAGCTATACAGCTTGTAAAAGGGTGATGCCTGTTGCAAGGAATCTTCATGTCTGTGTTAGAAGGTTGGGCCAAGAACAAGGAACATATTGTTATTGATCTAGAAGCTCAAGGACCTATTCAGGAAGAAGAGATCAGACCTTCTGGAAGGAAATGGTAGCAACCTGGTGATTGCCTTTCAGAAACAGGAAGATGATTGTGGCAGGGAGATTTGTTTGTTTCACTCTTCAGTGTCTATTGTCTCCCTGCTTGTTCACACAGAATAGTCAGGTGATTGTCTCTGGGGCTTCATCTTTTCCTGGAAACTGTGTATTTCTTTCATGACATGACCTACACTGGAAGCCAGAGGCTGATACATGTTTTTATAGATGACCTTCAAAAAAAAAAAAAAACTAAAAACAGCACACTTATATCAAGGGTTATACAAGTCTAGGAGTACATGACAATGGATGGATAAATAAGGAGATGAAAGAGGTTTATAAAGACATAAAAACAAAAGATGGAAGTTAATAGTTCAATTTTAAAAATGAATGCACAGAGGCTACAGAAGGTGTGGTCCAAAGGGCCAGGTTATATCTTCAATTGGTAGCAGGATTTCATACCAGCTCCCATATTAATGCTAATCATCCCAGCATAAAAGATTCAAGAGTGAGAGGGCTGACATCATGGGTCCAGGCAATGGCCAAGTCTAGCAACATATATCAGGATCAGATTTCCTGCATGGAAGTTCTAAATGAGCTTTGGTTGACACTGTGAGAGTAAAGCCATTTCTGGCATCTGCACCTAAATAAATAGGTATAAGAATTTTTTTCTATTGTGAAGATACTGTAGACATAGGGATAATCTTGCCTCTTTACCACTGCTTTATAGATAAGTAGATGACAAGAACATGGGGTACTGGCTGAAAAAAACTGAAGGTACTGTGTGGAACTAGCTTAGAAAAGAGGCAGAATTCATTCCAGATACCACAGCTGGAGAGATAGGGGCTACTTGTGGTCATTGAAGCCCACGTAATGCCACCAAGGGTCCTAGTTGCTGGACCACAGGAGAAAATTCTTCAACTGCTTGCCCTACTTGGTTTTATATTTACTGTGACATTATCTTTCTTTGCTAGTCTCCCATTCCTCTATTTTGTTATAGGAATATTTCATGTCATTGTATATTGAAAGTGTGCTACTGTTTTCTTGATGTTATAAGATCATAGTTAAGAAACTGCCTTTGAATAGGGATTTTAGAAAGAATTGGAACTGTGGAGTAGGGGGACTTTGGAAGTTAGATGTATTTGCTTCATATGATGGCCGTTATCCTACACTGGGCTGCTGTGGCTTCAGTGTGAAATGTCTCTTATGGGTGCATGGCTTTTGGACACTTTGTCTCTAGCTAGTGTGAAGTTTGGGGAGATTGAGAAGTTGGGTCTAGATGGACAACATAGACCATTGGAGCAGACTTTAAAGATTATAGGTCAGTCCTACTCAGCACTGGACCTAGGTTCAGTTCCCAGCACCCACAAGGGATGTCTCACAACTGCCTGTAATTCCAGTTCCAGGGGGATTTGATGGCTTTTTCTGGCTTCCACAGGTACTTGCATATGTGTCATACACATACATACACTTAGATATATATACATACATGTAAAATAAAATATATAAATCTTTCAAATAAAGTGCTCAGTTTAAGAATCTCACTTCACTTTCTCGTATGAAGCCTATCGGCCTC
The DNA here is from genome assembly GCF_008632895.1 of Mastomys coucha. Taxonomy (NCBI): domain Eukaryota; kingdom Metazoa; phylum Chordata; class Mammalia; order Rodentia; family Muridae; genus Mastomys; species Mastomys coucha. The sequence continues at coordinate 151,396,633 of NW_022196905.1, read as the reverse complement.
AGATAGGTGCTGGAGGCCTCTTTAGTAGGTGTATTATAGCTTGGATATCATGATTAAGGCACAATTCGAATGCTAGATATCTTTTGTTCCTTGGTAATACCTCTTTGCTTCTCAGAAGAAACCACTTCAGAACACAAACCTTTCCTGTACTTACTGTGCTTTTGTGTATGTCTCAGCTTTGTAGGCATACAACTCACACATTAAAGTACTCTTTTTTTCCTCTTATTTCCATGGTCATTAAACATCATAATATGGCTCAGCATTATAGCCCCAGTCCACAATCCCACCTACTGAGAAAAAACAATTTTTCCCTGAGGAAATATTTAAACATAATTGCATTTTAATTTGATTATTCACAATTTCCCCAAGACACACAAAATGATATGTTCTCCTTAAACATAGCTGACATTAATGATTGCATCTAATCCCTGAATTGCATTATAATACTTTAAACTTGTCACCAAGTACCTTTATAATAGTTTTATGCATATGTTCAATTTTATAAAAATAAAATGCAATAGTTTGAGTTTTCTCCCAATCCTATAAATCTTCTCCATTTTACTAAACTACTGAGTAGTTATATATTGAGGAATATAAAACTAACATTATCATTAATGTTAATTATTTATATTCCTCAAATTTTATTAAGTCATCCATTATTAATACATTGAGCTCAGTGAAGTATTACCATTTTGGCAGCAGAGAAAAGAATAATTTCTAAGTGAATCATGTTTAACACAGTATTCTGAAATTTGATAGTGTGCCCCCATTTCTACAAAATTAGACTTAAATGATAGCCATCTGGACAATAACAAAACTTTCCACAATTGTGATAATTATAAAGGTGTGGGTTGGTTTTTACAAATAGCATACTGAAACCTCTGTCGCTCTTTGTAGACATGTACTGGCATACTAATAAATAAACAAAGCAAATTGTACAGGAGCTCTGCCCTAAAGGCTTAGAAACTACACCAGTCAGTCAACAAAATTTAGACATAAATAAATATTGACAGTATAAAAGGATTGCCCAGTTGCTTTCTTGCTTATTGCTGTGAGTCCACAGAGATTTTGAGAAGTTAGATTCCCTTTCAAGATAAATCACTTGAAATATGAAGAGAAAAATCAGTACTGCATGCACACAGAGAGACAAAGACAAAGAGAGAAGTAGAGAAAACTGAGAGGAGGTTTAAGAAACAAAAACAAAAACAAAAACAAAGAACAAAATAAGCTTTGTTTGATTGTGGTGGACCTTGGAGTCCTGTTTAACCCACAGCTTTATATTACAGCCTGGAACGGATTCGACTGAGGTCATTTTTGAAGACTTGGCATAATTAACTTTGCTGGATATAGATAGGCACATTCCTCAAGATATACAATGATACAATAAAACTCAGTCAGAGTTTAGTGTGGGTACAATGCCAAGGGTTGGTTTGGAAGACTCACTAAGATGAAGATATGGGACCAATCATCCACACCTAGATGTCTCAGAATTTTAGAGTGTTCTAGTGATATGGTTGGTCCCATTCTGGAGTGATTATGTAGCCATTCAGAGAATGGGAGTAGTATAGGACTATGTAGGAGAAAAGCTCTCTATCAAGGAGGTGGGAAATAACAGAGAAGAGCAAAGGCCACAAGGCCCAGGCAATCACAACAAGAATCACCTGACAGAGTCATAACTCCACTTATGGGGTCTGTGAACATGTGCTGTTTGAGGTCATGTGATATTAAGAGTTGCATCTGAAATGTTCCAGCCTGCCTCGTGTGTTGGAGACTCAGTCCTCAGATGGTGGTGGGAGCTTAATGAGGTATGATCTAGTAGAGGAAGCAGGACATCAAGATCATGTCTTTAATTGTATTTCTGCTCTTGGATCCCTTTCTGTCTCTAGCCCTTATACTCTGTGGTAAAATGCTTTGTTCTAGCACATGTGCTTCTCATGGTTTCAAGTTTCACCCTAGCTCAAAACTGACAAAGACTGTTTACCATGGATTAAAACTCTGAGACTTGAGCCAAAATAATGCTTTTCTCCTTTCTAGATGATTCACTCAGGTGTTTGCTCTAGTGGTAAACTCTGACCAACACACATGGCAAAGGGAATTAAGGCTGAAGATGGCATGAGGTAGCTAATCAGCTGACCTAAAATAGGGGTGGTACTGAGGAGGAAATTCTTGGTTTCTTTGAAAGGTCAGCTGTGTCATGTGATGTTTTACTGGAAGCTATCTTATGAGTGGATGCTTTTGCTGAAGCAGATACATGAGAAGATGTTTTGCTGTGAACAGACACATGATGTTTTTCTGGAAGCTGCTTGGAAAAGAAGCATTCAAAGTTTTGGTAGAGTGGATGCTTGAAAGGACAAGTGATATTTTGAAGGGTTATAAGTATAACCCAACAGACAGTAAATGATACTGTGTGTCATTGAATTGACTTGCTACTCTCTGCTGGTCTTTGTTGGGATTTGTTGATGCTGGCCTTTGCTGACAATGCTGTGGCATTGATTTGCCTTGCCATCTTTGCTGATCATTGTTTGTCATGACTTTGTAGAGATAAATGCATCAAAGATCTTCTGGTGTGTTCAGGTGGCTTCTTGTCATCTCTGTGAAGACAGGCTGACTGGCAAAGCCTCACAGTTGCTCCTCAATTGAAGTGTCATTAATGATTCTTGTGGACTGAACTGCTGATATCCTGATAACGTGATTGGAATCACCCCTAAGAACTATTTCTAAATAGGTCGAAATCCCCATTTTGCCCTATTAACCTTTTCTTTCCACTACCTCTGGTAGGTGGTGAGCTAGAAGGGAGGTTAAAGAACCTTTATTAAAGTAGGTTTTAAAAAGTATAAGCCTACAGAGTATGATGAGTAAGTCAGGTAGGCCTGATGTAACCATAGAAACCATCTGCAGAGTGAGAGGGAGACAGAGAAGGAATTGAAACGACAATGCAAGGAAGGGCTCATGCTTTGGAATCTCCTTTTGAAGATGGAGAAAAAGGTCATGACCCTAAGTGACCCCAGAATCTAAAAAGGCAAAGAGACAGATTCTCCCAGAGCCACCAGATACCCAACACCATGATATTGAGCCAGTAAAATTGTGTTGGACACTAATGTCCACAACTTACCGCAATAACCTCACGTTGTGAAAAACTTTGCCCAGCTTATGATAGCCTGTCATTGTGGTTATATTATTTTTCTCTTTGCTGTGATAAAATGCCTGGATAAAAAGCAACTTAAATGGGGGAAAGGAGTATTTTGGCTCACTCTTTGAAGAGACACAGTCCATCATATCAGGGAAGATCTGACTGAGAGTGGCTTGCAACTGTGTTGATGGGAGCTTGTTTACATCTGGAGAGGTTAAAAACAAAACAAAACAAAGCTACATGGGACAGGAAGTGCTACAAGATTATAAACATCAAGTCCCAGTCCTCAGAGACCCACTTTCTCCAGAAAGCCCTATCTCTCGAAATGTGCACCACCTACCCAAACACCACCATCAGCTGGGGACCAAATAACTAAATCCATGAGCTTTGGAGGACATTTCACATTCAGACCTCAACAGCAATGAACATTGATGTAAACAGAGAACACATTGAATACTACAAAGGAACTGAGAGTGATATGGACTGGAGGGAGATGAGGACCAAAAGAGGAGGTCGAGGTAGAGAGCAATCAGAATGGGTTATACACATGCATGAGATTATCAAGTAGCATTAGCCTAATTTAACATGCAAAAAAATATAGATGAGCTCATCTCATCAGTTCCCAACAACTGTAATGAATTTAACGGGCACTGAGAAACCCAGCAACTAATGAGCATTTGGCCACTTTTGTTGGCTTTTTAAATTTTGATCCAGGGTGACTTCAAACTATATCACCTTTTTTCATTCTTCTGGGTGCTCCAATTACAGGGCTGTGTCAGCTCATCTGGTTATACCACATGTACCTGGAGCATCTCTCCCTCATTCTTGGCTGACTGTTTACCAGATTCTCAAATGTCATAATTGAGAAGCCATTTTCCTCCCTGACAATGTCTGGATCTGTTGCTTTTATGTACATAGAATATCTTTCCCTTTTTCTGACAACTGGAAATCTTTTCTCCTTCTAATACTTGTTCCATGTCTCTGGTTGAGGAGCATGTCACAGAGCATGGTGTCTTTCTTATAAGGCTAAACACCTAAGTCAGCATCACTCAACAAGGACAGACAGATGCTGAGAGGGTAAGACTCTGCCTAGAGGGAGATGCCACAGGGTCAGGAGAACCTGGAGCTTCTGGTTCTGATTCCCTGTGGAGGAAAAACATGTTGAAGAAGAAAGCAGTGCTCACTCAAGTGAAGAAAGACAGACTGAGTCATCATTGGACCCCTAGGTAATGCCTTTGGACTTGACAGTTGGTGAGACAACTCCCATTTCCCCACTTAATACAGTTTGAGTGTGGCTTCTATCATTTGCAAATGAGATTTTTTTGCTAATACAGCACTTTCATCCATGGCATTTTGTGCTTCTTCCTCTGGGCACCTGACGTGCTTTCTGATGGTCAATCCATTACTTATATGGGTTCCTAGGGCTACTTAGCAAAAGATTATAAACCAATAGCTTAAACCAAGAGCAATTTGTTCTGTCATGGTTTTGGTGACTTGAGGTTTACAGGCACAGCCTCTTTACCTGCTCCAGGGGAGAATCTTTTGGTTGCCTTTATCTTACTGCTAGTCTTCTGGCTGCCATCCCTGTCATTGACTGACTTATATATACATTACTTCTTCAAGTTCTACCTCTGTCTCCACAGGGCACCCTCTCTATGCCCGTTCATATTGCCTTCCTCCTGTATCTTTGGATCGTCACAAAGCATTTTCTGTTCCATATGTTGGTGCCCAGAGTCCTTTCACCTTCTAAGATGCTTATTATTGACTGAAGGTCCATCCTACTACACTATGATCTCATTGTAATTTGTATCTGAACTATACCTGTAGAGGTGTTATTTTTAGATAATGTTGAACTCACAGATATGTACTGTGACCAGCCCAGTCATTATAACCCTGACTAAGGTCATTGGCAGCATGAAGAAAAGATAGAAACATACATGCACATTCAGAAAATCTTATGTCAGGTTGTATGTATGCACTCTGACGGAGTGGCACCTATCACTGCTACACTCCTGAACCTCTAAGTGTTTATTATATATAGCACAAGGGAAAGGGTAAACTAGTTTCATAGGAGGGCTTTGCAAGTAAGCAGAGTTAAGCTATAAACATAATGAAGGAAGAAGCTGTGGTTGCTAGTTTTTGTAGATGGTAGTCAATCATTTGTCCTTTGGCCCTTGAAGAAAACTTTGCCATCCATCTAAGCTTCAGCAAGGGAAAGCTTTGCCACTGTCATGGAACTGAGATGATCCTTGACAAAATGATGCCCATGTCAATAATAGCATTCACTAAAGACTTCTTTCATTCAGGACTTCCTCTATTCCTTGTAGATAATAAGCTCTTAGAATTTGAACAAACCTTTCAAGAGGCAAAATTTAGCTCAGCACACTATTCTACATCATTCATCGAGTTCTGTAATGTCAAAGAGAATGAAATACACCTCTTCAGTGATGTTTCATTCCAATGCAGTTAGAGCTCAAAGCATTTTGTTCTCAATGAGCCAAACTGGAATATGACAGTGTGGGTAAAGCATCTAGAGGGATAAGTTTTAAGACAAAGTGTGATTTACACTAACGGTGTGGTTTGGGAGTAGCAGACCTTTGGAGAGACAGGAGACAGGAAACCCAGTGGTGTCCCCTCTGAGAGGTAAGATAGTGAAGAACATTGATAGAAGATACTTTAATGTTTGAATGAAAAATCAGTATTGTTTTCAAAGAAATGACAAAAAAAGGATGAACTAATGGGAAACTCTTACTTCAAGTGCATGGGTCTTGGTTTTGAGTTTGTGACCCCCACAGAAGGCAAGTTTTGACGGCCGAGGCCATGTCCAAAACTCTACCTAGGCCGGTGTCAGAAGGTGGTCCTTACTAGATTTTCCTGTAGTTGAGACTTGAGGTGGGAACAGACAGTATTCATTTTCCTTTTCCTCTTCTAGACATAATCTACAGTTAGAAATTTTGAAGTTACATATTCCCAAAATGTAGCTTTTAACTTAACACTATTCTCATTTATCCCAATTATTTTTATGTATTATTTCCCTCTATTTTTCTCTTGGTGTTTACTTTGAAGTGATACATTAAATTAATTGCCTCTGGAAAGGATACAATCTATTGAGAAGTTAACCCTGCACTGGTACCTCATGACTATGGACCTCCCAGGCAGTGAGCGACATCATGGTAGGTCATTTTTACGTTCAGATAAATTTCTCTATAGATGTGTGTGTGTGTGTGTGTGTGTGTGTGTGTGTGTGTGTGTGTGTGCATGTACATGTGTATTCAGGTGCACATGCATATATATGCATGTGTGTATCAATGCAAGAGGCAAAACCTTAGGTGTAACTTCTTATAAATCAACCAACTTATTTTGAAGAAAGATTCTCTCACTGGCTTTGGGGTTTTCTGATTAGTTCAGATTCCAGGAATCCTCTAGTATCTCTTTTCTAAGCATGCAGCACTTCAACCCACATTCTTTTTTTTTGATTTTGTTAAATATGCAATCTTTTTTTTATTAGATATTTTCTTTGTTTACATGTCATAAGATTTCTCCTTTCCCAGCTTCCCCTCAAAAAAAAAAAAAAAAAAAAACCATTCCCCCTCCCCTGATCGCCACCCCACCCTCTCCTGCTTACTGGCCCTGGTATTCCCCTGCACTGGGGCACAGAACCTTCACAGGGCCAAGGGCCTTTCTTCCCATTGATGACCTACTTGGCTAACCTCTACTCTACACATGCTGCCAGAGCAATCAGTCCCACCATGTGTACTCCTTGGTTGGTGGTTTAGTCCCTGGAAGTTCTGAGGGTACTAGTTAGTTCATATTGTTGTTCGTCCTAAAGGGCTACAAACCCTTCAGCTCCTTGGGTCCTTTCTCTAACTCCTTCATCGGGGACCCTGTACTCAGTTCAATGGATGGCTGTGAGCCTCCACTTCTGTATTAGTCAGGTACTGTCAGAGCCTCTCAGGAGATAGCTTTATCAGGTTGGATTGTCCTTCCTTCAGTCTCTGCTCCATAGTTAGTCTCTGCAACTCCTTCCATGGGTATTTTGTTCCCCCTTTTAAGAAGGAATGAAGTGTCCATTTTGGTCTTCCTTCTTGCGTTTCTTGTGGTTTGTGGATTGTACTTTGTGTATTCCGAACTTCTGGGCTAATAACCACTTATCAGAGAGTGTATACCATGTGTGTTCTTTTGTGATTGGGTTACCTCACTCAGGATGATATTCTCCAGATCCATTCATTTCCCTAAGAATTTCATAAACTCATTGTTTTTAATAGCTGAGTAGTACTCCATTGTGTAGATGTACCACAATTTCTGTATCCATTCTTCTTCAACCGACATTCTTATGTGGATTCTGGGGATTAAACCAAGTCTTCATGTGTCTGGGACAAGTCCTTCAGCAGCTGAGCCACCTCTTTGTTCTCCCTCTGCAGACTTCTGAGGAGATATATGATTTCAGAATTGTCTGGAGAAGACCTTGAAGTCATAACCAAATCCTTCCCTCTAGGTTTTCTGTGGCTCCCTAGTAAGGTTGCTAGCCACTCTATGGGCACCCCAGTACTGGGAATACCATACCTTCCAATGGCTGCTCATTCTGCTTTCAGACATTTCTCACCCTTCTAGTGTTGAGTTGTGATGTATCTCCGTATAATTGTCAGGAAGTGACTTGATCTGTGGAGGTACAGAAAGCTGAATTCCTTTAAAACCTGACATCCCTTCAGAGTTTAAAGGCAGCAACCATTCATTTCTTCTCATTTTTCCTTAGGCTTCTGCAGTTGGAGTTGTCAACACAACCAGTTTATTGACTGTTCGCCACAGGCCAGGCTTTCTTCCCCTCGCCATCATGGTTGTGTTTCTCAGAAGGTATCATATGCTATCACGGTTTTCAAAAAGTACAGGAACCAGAGTGGGAACAAAACCCTGTGGGTATTGTTTGGTAAAAAGGGAGGCAGAACAGCATCTCCATTTTCTGTAATCAGAGAAAATTGTCAGCAATTCCACTTTCAGGGCAGCCTTTCTCCTGCAAACTCCTTACCCACCTCAGCTTAGGCTTCTTTTTGTCTGGCCTCGATGTTGTTGTCTGGATCGATTGCTTCACTCAATGCAAACCCACTGAGCATGCTCTGTCTCTTTGGCACATGAGTGCATATCAGACCTAAAACATGTAATATGCACACCTCTGCTTCCAAAGAGGATGAATCGACCTGAATCAAAGAGATGGGGACAAACAAGACTGGGTGGATGGAGGGACCAAAAGGATTCTGTATTGCATTACAAATAGAGAATAGATCAATGGTAGCAGAAGTAGAAGATAGTAAGTGGACAAATTCATTAGTTCATGCCATGATTACTGAATTTTGTGCCAGTGACTATTCTACATGTTAAAGATATTGTTAATAAGCTCACCATAACAGCAACAACAATAACAACAACCACAACGATAATGAATGTGCCTCTCTCTGTTGGAGATTGCAAAACCAAATCCAGACAACCAGAAAGCATGTAAATAGCCTTTACCTTAAACAGGGTCCTGCAAGCAGTGGCTTGCTGGCTTCATGCAGTGTTGAGGACTCAGTTTGGAAGTGTGGAAAGATGTCAAGTTAGAAAGGCAAGGTGTTTAAGATGCTCAGACTACTGAGATAAGTCAAGGAGCAAACAGGACTGAATGCTGGCAGCCTGTCATTGAGATGGTTTGGAGATAAGGAAGGAAGAGTCAGGGAGCTCTGAAGAGGAACGTGCTGTGAAAACCATCCCAGACAATGTAGTGGCTGCTGGGAGCTGCGGGAGTATGGGAGCTTTGTTTTGCTTGTAGATTGGTATCATCTCAGTGTGCTCTGCTGATGGAAAACAAACAGAGGAGTGATGAGACAGAGAAAGGAAAGGCTTCCCACAGTACTGTCCTGGAATGAGGGGGGATGGGATGGACCTGGGACCCAGGTAGAAGGCTACAACTTGACACATAGGACTAAGCAGTTGATCCACTTTTTTATGGAAGAAGGAAAACATTGAGCACAGTCAATGGCTTGTAAATTTTGGGTGAGCAAGTGAACCTTTCTTGCTTG
>NW_022196905.1:151355403-151387443 GCF_008632895.1 Mastomys coucha | reverse complement strand
TAAGAAATTGTCTTTTAGAAGATAGCACAGGGGCTGGTCCAGGAACATGTTGGGATTTACTGAAAGTGTCCTCTTCTTTCATCATCCTGGTTAATAAATTCTAACTTAAGTGAAGGTGGGCTTGAGGTTTTGACAACAAGATGAAGAAGAGCACGGGGGGCAGGGGTTTCTGTAAAGATGTGACCATGAAGAGGCTAGGGTCTCCACAGAGGCAGAGGGAAGTGAACACTGCTGGATACCAAGGACAGTCAAAGGTGATGTGATTACCAGTCTGGATCCTAGATGAAGGGACAACACTAGGGACAGGAAAGAATGACTGGCACCCCTTAGAAAACAGGCTATCAAACAGAGCCACAGGCACACCTGTGGTTGCTCTGATGCTGTAGAGTAATGAGCAGCATTATAGAGGCAAAGAGTGACAAGGTAACCAGAGTAGCAATGAATGTGATAGAGAAGGGGAACTTGTCAGTGGAAGCTTTTCAATGTGATCCATGTGTGAATAGCTTCTCAATGATACCCACATGTAAGGAGCTTCTCAGTAAGACTTGTGTCTTACATGAGAGGGTCTCTCAGTGGGTCCCACAGCTGAGGAGCTTCTCAATGAGACCCACAGTTGAGGAGCTTCTCAGTGAACCTCATGTCTGAGGGTCTCTCAGTGGGTCCCACAGTTGAGGAGATTCTCTGTGAACCTCATGTCTGAGGGTCTCTCAGTGGGTCCCACAGCTGAGGAGCTTCTCAGTGAACCTCATGTCTGAGGGTCTCTCAGTGGGTCTCAGCTGAGGAGCTTCTCAGTGGGTCTCCTCATGTCTGAGGGTCTCTCAGTGGGTCCCACAGCTGAGGAGATTCTCTGTGAACCTCATGTCTGAGGGTCTCTCAGTGGGTTCCACAGCTGAGGAGCTTCTCAGTGGGACTCATGTCTCAGGAGCTTCTCAGTGGGACTCCTCATGTCTGAGGGTCTCTCAGTGGGTCTCAGCTGAGGAGCTTCTCAGTGGGTCTCCTCATGTCTGAGGGTCTCTCAGTGGGTCCCACAGCTGAGGAGATTCTCTGTGAACCTCATGTCTGAGGGTCTCTCAGTGGGTCCCACAGTTGAGGAGCTTCTCAGTGAACCTCATGTCTGAGGAGCTTCTCACAGTTGAGGTTGGTCTTGATGAAAACCTTGTCTTATACACTTGACGTTGAAGTTTCCATGAGTCTTGCTATGTCTCTGAAATACTCATTTGAAACGGTAAGTGTTCTTTTCATCCTTAAAAAAAAATTACCAAGAAAATTACCATATTATTATTTTTAAGTAAAGACTTTATTTTATGTTTTAGATTATTTATTTACTGTTTGTTAGGTATATGTATTCATGCATGTGTGTGAAAGCTTTATGTTTTAAGTCACAGTCTCTTTATTGAATTTGGAACTCACTGAGCAAAAGCTCAAAAAGGTTCCTCCTGTCTTTGTTTCCCCCCCCCCCCCCCCCCCCCCCCCCCCGTACTGAGATTACAGGCATGCTACTTTGCATGGCCTTTTAGTAGATGCTGTGGGTCAGGTTTAATTCCTTGTACCTTAGCAGCAAGAACTCTATTGAGTGATCCATCTCCCAGGCCAGTATTTCAGATTTTTTATTCCATTTACTGTGAGTCCAAACTTTCATACTGCTGTCTGTTATAATGTACACATCTCTATCACATGTGGGCACTGTTTCTTTCTTTTTTCTTTTTTAAGCTTTATTATTATTATTAATTTTTTATGGAGAAGCTATTTCCCCCAAATCCTTCTCAAATTGATCATCTTTTCCTCTTTAAATAGTATCTATCTACCTACCTATCTATCTATCTACCTATCTATCTATCTATCTATCTATTGATCGATCTATCAATCTATTATCTATCCATCCTGAGTTCATTTAATGTTTCTCTTAATACATATATATGTATTAATGTGTTGGGAGCACAATGGTCCTTATGCTCACAGATAGGGCCAGATCATAACTGGATCTCCCAATCTCCAGGACTGGAGGTGGCTAATAGTCTAGATGACTTTGTGTTATTTGTATGGCCAGGGACTCCTCCAGACTCCCACAAACAGCTGAAGATGGCTAATAGCTCAGATGACATCTACACTATTTATATGCCTGACACTATATCAGATCTTCTCTGGGTCCTTAGGATGACACAATTAGCCTACCTATAGAACCTGTCTTCACAAAGAATAAGTGACATGTACTTTTAGAAGAATTTCAGTGTACTTATGCCTCATTGTGCACATGGGATTGTGTTACATCAGGAAAAAATTTTCTAAATCATACTGTACTTAAATATGCCAATAATAAACTGCCCAGTGTCAGACTTCAGAATTTGAACCAACACTGGCTACTGAGTCATGTTGCACAGGATTTCCTTCTTACTTCAAGTGGTCTGTCAATCTGTTAGCCCTGGTGTTCCCAGAGTCCCTCACATTTAAGGCTGATAACTCTAGATTATATAATCTACCAGAGAGTTAATCCCTGGAGAAAATTAATTCTTCCTCTCGTAGGTTGTAGTTTTTTAGTTAAGCTTAGAGCTTTGTGAAGTTCCTCCTATACATATGGGCATGGCAACTAGTGGAGTCATTATGTAGGTCTATTTAGGGAATTGTATTGTTGAGATTTAATGAGTATGTCTTCCTTTTTATGTATATATGCCTCTATTTTACAGCATATGTCTTGGTCCCCTAGCTCTTATAATCTTTTTGTCCGGGTGAGATAATTTCCATGATGTTTCCTGAGCCTTAGGTGTATGTATTATTTTACAAGTTCACTTGAACACATGAACACACACACACACACACACACACACACACACACACACACACACGCACGCACACACACACACAGAGTTTAAATGGAGTTATACCACATGAGATGATAATGTTCCCTGTCCTAAGAGCCATAGAGACTAACAAAAACCCAGTGCCAGTCATGGGAGACCTTCTTTAAAGTTGTTGGTCAGGGTTGTCCAAGAGACTCTTGAAACATTATACGCTATTGTCAACACCCGTGGTCATCTTCTAGAGATGAAAGGCAAGGCCCTATTACTGAAGACACCAGATACCTTCCACATAGAATTAGGAGGAATCAAGGTGAGACTGTCCTGAAAGACTCCTGTATGAAGACTAGCTTTCATAGTATAGGAAAATGTTATGTAAAGAAGAAGCAGTCAACAGTCCTACCCAGCTATAAAGACAAGGAACTACCACAGTGACTGGCTTAGTAAGATATCCCCAATGTTGCAATAGTGATGCTTTCATATTGGGACTAACGAATAGCAGTTAAATTGGACGTAAGGCCTGTTGAATTGGACTATCTATCCTAATCTAAGGCAACTTTTAGTATTATTTTGCACAATGGGTACTTCTTTAAATAAAACTCAATGTGCTATTTAAAGCACTTTAAAGGTGACAGTCATAAATGCTAAAAATGTGGTTTAATAGAGAAATATTTAATTTTTAAAGCATGTAATTATACATACCCTAGAGCTGAAAGTGCTAACAGTTTGATGGGCAGGTACTCTCTCTGCATACCCCCTTCTCTCTCTCTCTCTCTCTCTCTCTCTCTCTGTATCAAAACCTCCAGTCTTCTTGGAGGAATACTTAACTAATGTCACAATTTAAGTTTGTTTTACCGTGTTCCATGAGAAGATGGAGAACTGTGTTTCATAAAACTCTCGGTGAGTTAACTGCAGAGAAGGGGAGGGGGTAGTTGTTTCATTTTATAGGATAATCTAGTTCAGAGAACATGAAAGAATGTTATTATTGATTAAAGTAAGTAAAGACCAGGGGTAAGATTCAATAAATATCCATTTATAACCAATTACTTGTGGGTTTTAATTTAATTTGGTTCTTTGCTTAAAGCTAGACTTTATCCTAACCTAATGGATAGATACTTTACTCATGAAACTTTTAATTGCTTAGTAGTTCTCTTAAAGTGAATCAAGCTCATGTGACTTTGCCTCTCATCATAATCCTTGGATAAATGCAAGCAAGATCCTTTGAGAAATGAGGATTTCCCAGGAAAAGACAGATGTAATTGGTTGTGTGGTTTGGACCAAGAGGAAAGAAGTTTGGAATTGGTGGGCTTCCTTTAAGATTTAAGTTGCAAGCTTAATCAAGCACAGACCTTATGAAACAGAGGGGTCATGGCCAAGTGTGGGTTGTGTTGGAGCTCAGAGAATGGACTTATGGTCTGATACATTATGTACATTTCTTGGTTTAGACAGATTTAATATAACTTAATGCAGAGAAAACTATCAATTGAAACGCAATCCATTTGACTAAGGTGTTCTTTCCTTTTCGTAAGAAAGAAAACAACATGCTGAAATACCCTGATGCTAAGTGCCCATTTTCCTACTAAAATAAAGAGCATGCCTTAACAAAGCAATGCTACTTATTATTATTAGCTTATATTATAATGTGCTATTGTCCACTCCAGAGCAAACACTCTGAGTCATTTTCTGCAAACCCACTAAGATAGCATTGTTATTTTATTTCCTGTCATGAGTCTACGATACCACATTTAAAGAAGGACTTATTTATTAATTGCTATTTTGAAGGTTATATAAAATGTAAGGTCTAGGGTATATGTCATCATATGACCAATATGCATCAATCAATAACCATGCACTGATAGCTGTTGTCTCTACTTCACTTGTTGGACACTGGAATAAAGAGATAAGATGTCATAGAGAAGCTTACACTATGAAAAACTGATTCTCAGTGTAGGTGGTGGTCCCAGGGGTGTTGTATCATGACTCCTGTTTTAGTAGTCATAAAAGGAAAGTGGAGAATTCGACAGATATCAGTAGAGATTAGGCATGTTGTAAAATATAGCAATATATGCAGGTCAGCTCTCATATCTGTAAGGAACCATTTGGTCTAGATGTCAACAATGTTGAGGCTGAGAAACACTGGCCTAATGGGTGTTTATTATCCATGCCTGAATTTTAGTAGCAGAAGCACTTAGCCACAGCTGAAGGGTCCTGTGCTCTTATAACTCAGAGAAGGCACCATCTGATACTAACAATGGTAGATGCATCTGGGGCTACAAGCAGATTCTTGAACAAAGGGTTTTCTTAACTGAACTTTGACTTCTGATAACTTTACAGATACAAGGAGGCAGGTTTCACATGCAAAGGCATGGAAGCAAGCCATGTTTCAAAATAATTGTGGTAGGACACAGAACCACCAGCACTTAGAACATGGAGGGCAGGTTTGATGCCAGTGAGTGACAGATTCAGGGTGAAGAGTGTGACATACCATAAAGGAAGAGGGTAAGTGCTTGCAGATGCCTATGGGCAGTGCAGAGATGTGATCATACGGACTCCACAGGCTTTGAAGAGGGGCATGGAGAAAGAGTGAACCTTGAATTGAGAACCAGGGCATTGCCTTCAGCAGGTAACATGATGGGTGGTGGAGGGAAGTTTTGATGAGACTTAGGAGGTAACAATGACAGATTTAGACACAACTTCCCTGGAGTAAGTGAAGCAAAGAGGTTGGGATCAGCACTGAGCTGACCTAAGACTCAGAGTAGACTCTGTTCCATTTCATGGGGTGAGTTAATTCTAAAAGTTTGGATCGCGTGGTGCTGTCTGTGGATTTCAAGGTCAGGAATAAAGAGGAACCAGAAGTGACTCAGTGATTTTTAGAGTGCTCAGAGTCACCAAATAAATCCAGAAGAAAAGAGACCCAATAGTCAGACTTAAGAGCACTACAACTCGAGACATGGCAAGTATAAATACACAAAGGAAGTTGAGGATGGACCAGAATGGAGGGAAGTGTCATGTCAGTGAGTCTGGCCAAGGAAATCTCAGGGATCAGGTTTTCATAAAGGTCAAGGATATATGGAAGGTGACATGCATAAGGTCCACTGGATGGAGCTACACAAAGGTGTCTGGGCATGTAGGAAAAACCAGGTATGGTAGAGCAAGTCAGATGAGACTAGAAAAGAATCTGGGAGGTAGTGACTGAGACCCTGTAGTCTAGTCCTGTAAGAATTCCATCCTAACAATGAGGAAAGCCCAAAGCTGCTGACTTAAAAAAAAAAAAGCCATGCAGCTTGCAGCTGGGATTAAAGTGGGCATGCTTATCTGCTGAGCAGGCATGGCCAGCAGGGTTTCAGGATCCCCTTTGATTTTTAATGATTGTTGATATTGTCATTTTTGAGATTATAATTGTTACTAAGGCTGGGTTGAACCATCAACCTCTGCTAGACATAATACTATGAGCATGAAAGGATGTAATGTTGATTGAAAACATTCAACATCTCAGTTTCTTTATAACAAAAGGGACATTCCTTTTAGATTAGATGAACCTCGGGTGGGAAAAGTCGTTCATGGTCACAGACAAGCAGCTGCTCCAAGTGTGGGTATGGCTTGTTTTTTGTTGGTGGGGGGAACCGGAGAACAAAGGGGCAAGCTCTGAATTGCACGGCAGGCGGCAGATGGAAAGGACAGTTGTTTTAGGACCAGCAAATGAACAGAATGAAAGGCAGAGGCTGAGTCCAGACAGGAACTTCCTGCCTTGGCATGCTGAAGACCTTTAATTGTGAGTGTTTGGTCCACTGTGAGAATGTGCTTACACACCAGCTTGTGCTAAGGCCCCCTCACCTAAAACTAGGCAGCAAAGGCAACAGGTTTGACAAGCACACGCTTGAAGTGCAGACGCTCAGCATACCCTGTGTGATCCTTTGCAGTGCCGGTCTTTGATAACCCTCCTGTAAAATTATACAGCTTATTATGTGTCCTGACTCTCCCATATTTTTTGACTGACTTTTTTTTTTAGATTCTAATTACTTAACACATTGTTCTTTGTGACCCCAGTCTCTTTTCAAACTTAGCTGGAGCCAAACAAGAAATAAAACATAGAGTGGCCAAAAATGTGTGTTGCACAGAATCAAAATGATTCAAGTTGAACACAGAATGGTGGGAAGAGCTGCAAGTAACCATGAACAATTCCAATCAACTCCCATTAAAAGCTTCCAGAGCACTTTTTATTTTGTATATGATTTAAATACTCCAAAGAAATAGTAAATCCAGGCCTTTAGACTGTATTCCAGTTGCAGATTCATGGGGTGTTCTGTATAACTTTTCTCTTAATAAATTACATTTCCATGGCAAGCCAATATTTACATCACAAGAGTAGTACTAAATGTAAATCAAAACTAATGTTTGACTGTTTCTTCTGAATGAGGGATGAAGGCTGATAATTTTGTCAAGTGTTATTGTAGAGACACTTCAGAGACTGCTTCTGTGTTCTGGCGGAGGGTGAGAACACCGCTGTGGATTCGTCATCCTCTTCAGTTGGAAAATAATTATCTTCAAGTGTCAATTTTTGTTGTCGACTTAAGAATATCTAGATGTTTTGAAGATAACGTTTTTATTATATATAGTTTTCCTTATATTCTTAGGTTGAACTAAGTATACAACCTGCAAATGTCCCTTGTACAGAACAGAAGCTCATATAGCAATTTCAGTCTGTTCAAGCTTATATGGAAACTACATGCATTTAGTAGTTTACATCTCAAATTCCAACAGGTAAAACAAAGTAGGGGGCTGGTGTGAGTGCTTCCTGGACCCTGGGGGCTGGTGTGAGTGCTTCCTGGACCCTCGGGGCTGGTGTGAGTGCTTCCTGGACCCTGGGGGCTGGTATGAGTGCTTCCTGGACCCTGGGGGCTGGTGTGAGTGCTTCCTGGACCCCGGGGGCTGGTGTGAGTGCTTCCTGGACCCTGGGGGCTGGTGTGAGTGCTTCCTGGACCCTGGGCTTACTTTCACAGAGAGAATGATTTGTTTGTTTGTTTGCTTTAGATACTCTAAAGTGCTTGAAGAATTTGTGACAGATATATTATTAGTTTCTTCACCCGATGGAGTGGGTTTTGGTGGTAAAGTTAGAGGTTGACCATAGAAACATTGTTTAGGATACATCAACAGTGTTCCAGGTCTAAGTTTCTAGCTCCCTTGAAAGCCACAGTAACATTTAGTTGGAAGTTGGAAATGACCATCGGAGTGAAGCCCATTTAAGAAAAAAAGTTTGAAACAGGCTCATTTTAGTAGACACTGTCTCCTTTGAGAAACACTATTATCTTTTATTCATTAAATAGAGCGCATTGAGTCCCAAATGCCATATTGAAGCTGCTGCTTTTGTTGTTTTTTATTACGAGAATAAAAGGGTCTAGTCTTTCTTTCTCCTTGCCTTTGAGTGTTGTTTTATAGAGGAAGTCAGACATTATTTTGTTTATAATTAAAGACTATTACTAAAGGACGATTTGAATAAGCAACTTTAATTAATCCAAAAGAGAAAACCTAACCACCTTCTACACCCATATTTTGGTTTCTAAGAGTGAGTAAAAGGGCTTTCTTTCTTCCCCTCTGAGGTTAGATGCAGGTCAGGTCAGTAATTGGAGCTGGCTAGTCATCCACTGGTTTGACCTGCTAGACTAGAATTTTCTTTACTACGGGAAAGTATAATCAGAAAACCAGATGTATCCCCATCCTGGGCCCAGAGCATAATGAAAAGCAGGCAGTTCATTTATTTTCTCCCAGCTTTTCAGATCTTCATTCAGTCATTTGGGGCTTGACTTTGCACTGGCCCAAAACTGCAGTGAAAGGCATTAGTTGACTGGACCATGGGCCAGAGATATAAAAACTGAGATTTAAATACTTGCCTTGTCTTGGCTCTCTTACTTCCTTCAAAAGTTGACAGTTACATTGGGAGGTGGCTCAGTGGGAAGAGGTGCTTGCCACCAAGCTAGAGGCTCTGAGTTCTACTCCTTAGGCCCATGTGATAGAGAAAATAACTCCCATGAGTTGTCCTCCGATCATCACATGCTTGGTAGACATCTTCCTTCTTGCCAAATGAATGAATAAATATACTTTAACTGCACAAATTAATAGCTATTATATATTTTTTGCCTGAAAATGAGCAAGGCTCATTATTGGTGCTTTTTCAGGAATGGGCTGAGAATGGTATAGAAGTCTGTTCCTGAGGTCTCAGAGCTGGGGTGGCCATGGATGATCTCTCCCTCTTTCTCTTCCCGACTGGTGAAGAGAGGATCACATGTAGACTGAATGAGCATTATTATTGTGACTACTGTCTATAGTGCAGACTTCCTCTGTTTTCACTTTGGGACCGTTTTCCTTGCTATATGTCAAAAGTTCCCACATGCCTCCCAACACAAATTTCATTATTAAATTTTTAAAAGTTACATTAAAAGGTTTTTTCGTTTGTTTGGTTTTTTTTTTTTTTTTTTTTGGAAAGAAGTCATCTACAGCATGAAGTCTTTCTTCCTCTTCACTCTTCTCAATTTTGTAGCTCTAACTATATGTATCATGAACTGTTGGAAACATTTGGAGCTGGATTTACAGATGTTTGTGAGCTGTCATGTGGGTGCTGGGAATTGAACCCAGGGCTTCTGGAAGAACAGCCACTGATCTTAACCATGGACCCATCTTTCTAACCCTTTGTTGGAATGTTTTTGAAACAGACTTTAGCCATTTTCTGGTTATTAGCTATTTAAAAAATCCAACTAATTTATATAATGTAATATACTTATTGTCTACATAGAGGACTAAAGAAAAGAATTCCATATACAAAACTGTCAAGCTTCAGGACGACAGCTTAAAGACCCCCTTTCAGGGGGATTCTGTATCACAAACTGCAGGAGACTCTTTCTCCCAATTCTGAAGGCTTTGTGATGCAGGGGGGAGCCTCAGAACTGGTCTTTTCCCCAGACTAAGTAATCTCCAAGGAAGTTAGGTCAGAAAATATCTGAGAGCATCAAGATGTTCAAATATCTCAGATCCACATGAGTCAACACTGGAATTATGCCCAGGGTACAGAAAAGAAGCCTTGAGTTATTTGGCTTCTGACTTTAATTTGGTGAAGGTGTTGAAGGAAATAAGAAAATCCTCCTGGAATCCGAGCTTTGATGTGGCTTGGAGATGGTTTAAAGAGCCGGAGGAGGGAGGTGAGATGCGGTGATACAAATTAGGGCTCTCGCTGTTATCTCACTCAAACATGGTGAATGTTTAGACATGGGGTGCTTGTAGCACAGTTCACTCTTTGTATCTACAATACATACCTGGTCATGAGGTAAGGTGGGGGGACTGATCCCACCCGTGTCTTGACACGGGAATTGAAATGAGCCATACAAAAGAGGTAAACTTAGGAGCAGGGCTGAAGTACTCTTTTCTTGAATCAAGATGGCAGATGTTTCTTCCCAGATTCAAGCAGGAGGTAAAAAGCCTCTTTTTTTCTCCCAGATGATTGTCTCTTTTGGAGGACATTTCAGACTTCAGTAACTAGGTCAAATGGTTTGTGGGGAGGTCACGTGACGATAGCGCAGAATTCTATTCAATGACTTCATTCTACTGTGAAGAAGAAAAAATATGAGGTAATTCAGGTTCCTCAGGTGTTTAGAATGAGAGGAGACAAAAAAGCCTCCCATGAGGATGGCACTTCTTTCCCTCTCTTCTGCTCCAGAAGGATGTCATAATTTTTTCCCTCTCTTCCTCTCCAGAAGGATGATGTCATTTATTCCCCTCTCTTCATCTCTAGAAGGATGTCATCATTTCTTCCCCTCTCTTCCTCTCCAGGAGGATGATGTCATTTCTTTTCCTCTCTTCCTCTCCAGAAGGATGATGCCATTTCTTTTCTTCTCTTGCTCTCCAGAAGGATGATGTCATTTCCTCCCCTCTCTTCCACTCCAGGATGATGTCACTTCTTCCCCTCTCTTCCACTCCAGGATGATGTCATTTCTTCCCTTCCCTTGTGCTCCGAAAGGATATCCTCACTTCTTCCCCTCTCTTCCTCTCCAGAAGGATGATGTCATTTCTTCCCTTCTCTTCTTCTCTCGTAGATGACTACTTTCTCTCCCAAACTGGATTTCCTGAATCCTCTTACTCTTCCTTATTTCTTTTCAATTGCAGCTCCTCAACTCTTTCCTGGGCTCCACACATAGCCAGTGGAAGGAATGGGTGAGGTCTCAGACTCTGGGATTAAAACTGCAGATCCAATGAAAGACATGGACAGGCAGATATGGAGGTGCTGGATGTATTTAAGCCAGTATGCTGGGGCCCAGAAGGGCATACTTTCTGTGACTTCTGCACAAATGTCCATGTGTCAAAGTATATGAAGGAATGAATAGAAATGAGTGGGTAGAGAATTGTAAGATTAGCTGTGGAGAAGCCAAAACTCTGGACCTGGCATTGCAAAGCATCTTCCCCTTTTGCTGTATATTTTGCTATTCTCTCCTTCCTGACACCTATTGGTGAGCCAGGCTTTTGTTGGCTTGGGTTTAGGAGAGACTCTGATTAGATAAGATGGACCCTGACTCCCTGACAAATTTTGCCTTCTTCTTGTTACCAGAAAGGTACCCATCTTGAGGTTTTTGTTTGTTTGTTTTGTTTGTGTTTTTTGTTTTTTTTTTGAGGGTCTGTCAGACCCTGGTTCTTATGTGACAATTGAAAGCAGATGAATAATTCAGGAGAGCACAGTCACAGGAAGTCTGTTCCCTTCTTAGGTTTAAGCCTAAGGAAGGTAACCTCCTTGGGAAATGCAGCCTTACCATGGCCTGACAGCCAGTGAGTCCTGTGGCTGTCTCACTGTTTATATCCCACCCTATAGATGGCTAATTTGTAGTGTCATAGTTTCAGTTCACTTTCTCTTTTAAAAATTTTTATTTCTTATTTTTTTAAAAAAATCCTCTATTGCTTTAATCCCCCCAAAGACAATTTTATTACAAACATTTGAAAAAAAATGAGAGTAAGTCACATGAAATGTTTCCTTTTCTTTAATCTGAAATGTAATGCAGTGTTAAAGTCTCCAAAATAAAGTTAGAAATGGCACATATTCCCATCAGGAATCTTTAAATTCTTTTTAAAATTTTATGTGATTGCGTGTTTGCCTGTGAACCAGATATGCATAATGCCCTTAAGTGTCAGGAGAGGGCATTGGATCCCCTAGAACTGTAGTTACTGATGGCTGTGAGTTAACCAGATGGATGCTAGGAGCTAAACCTGGATCCCTATTCTCTTCATCAGGAAGCTGTCTCTCCAACACCCTACTATGAATCTTAAATAAAAACTACATTCTACTTCTTATAGAAAAGAACAAAAGGATTTCATCCCTCTGAAAACCAGTCTTTTTATTCACAGAGATGTCAAGCATTCTGCATGTTCTGTCTTTCTGAGTGAAGGCAACATTCTTCACCCTAAGGATGGGAATTTTATTTCCTCAAATAATTAATTCTATGAATAAGAATATGACTTTTTAAACAAAGCAAGATTTTTAGGAAATAAGTATTCCTAATTCTGAGGACTTTGGTTTAGTGATTAAACGCAGGCCAGTGTGTATCTGAAGGGTGATCACACAGGGAGAACTCTGGGGAGAGGGAGGTCCTGTGAGTGGCCGAATCTCATAGAAAGTTAATACTTTTTGGTTTTGAAAAATAAATATTTCAAATTTTTATACACAGAAATAACTAATCAGTGCATAAAAGTCTTCTGTATATGATTTGTGCTTGGGGTTGAAAAGAATAGTTGTGACACGTATGTTTATTTTGTGTGTAAAACTTCTAAAATCCAAAGAATAAAGAAGAGTTCCTATGAGAGTCAATAAATAATTATTTACATCACTTTTGTGGGGGCTGGTAGTTACTTCATATTTTGGATAAAAATCACGTGTATGTATTGCAGCTAATTAACAATTTTAGTTGATAATGATGCAGATGAGATACATGTCAGATTCCCATAACAGAAGATGGTGTAGTGGTGCTGCAGACTAGATGAGAAATGGTTTTGTTATGGGTAAAGTAAACAGGTGAGTTAAAAAGATGTAAGTATGTGCAAAAACGATATAAAATATTAGAAGAAAAGGAATGAGGAAGGCATTGCTACATTTTTACATTTTAGGGACTTGGAAGACACTGGGGAATTAAGTTCAGTTGAGCCTTGTCATTAAAGACATATATTTTTCTGAGAAAGGTGATATTAACACTGGCTGTATTTATTTGATTAGTGTCACATCTTAACCACTTCTGTGAATACCATTTATAGTATATAATATAATAATGTACCAGGTATATCATTATTATTATTATTATTATTATTATTATTATTATTATTATTAATATACAATACCCTTGGTCTGAAACCCTACAGTTTTTCCATCACAAACTCCTCGGGTTTTTGTTTCCTCAAAAGAACACAGAAAGGGAAGTGCAGTGAGAACTTTGGGATGGCTGAGCAGCGAGACATTGGGGCTGATGATGGCCTATAGAGCTGTGGTGGTTGTGTCCACTATCAGCAGAGTTCCCAAGTTTACTCTGTCCAGCACAGTGGGTATCAGCTTAGTAAATGGCTGATTAAATATCCTATGTACAACTGCTGGGCTGCGAAATACTTGCAATTAGAATTATTGAATTGAAATTCAGAGGGTCAGAATTTGGGAATCTTACTGAGTGATAGTTCTACTGTATCTCTTTTTCATATCCCATGAGTTGATTAGTAGTCCAAATCAGTGACTCACCAGGTTAATGTTTTCTATTTTGATAAGAATGTCCCACTGACCTATCCTGAGCTAATGAGGACATGAACTTCTTACATTGTCACAACTGAGACCAAAGCATGCAGGGAAACAACTGGAAAGGAAGAATGGTCTATGTTGGCTCACGGTTTCAGTGATGTCAGTTCACTTACCTAACTGGCTCTGGGTCTGTGGTTGGCCACAATATCCATGGAAGTGGTAGCATGTGAGTGGAGTTTCTTTACATTGCATTAGAAAAGAGACAGAAGCCACCCGTAAACTCAAAGCCACACCCACAGGGACCTACTTCTTCTAGTTAAGGTACATTGGCTGATGTTTACAGAACTACCTGAAATAGTACTAACACCAAGTGTTCAATCCATAAACCTGTGGGAGACATTTTATATACAGACCAAAATGGAGACTACAAATGAACAGAATGTAAGGAGTAAGATATGCATGCACAGTGCCTTGCAAAGCAGGTAGGAAACATGAATTGTCATTTTTTTAAAAATGAAAACAAAATTCTAAATCCACGTTGATGGATACATCCTGAAAATAACTACCCAAGGCTTCAGTTTGTTGTTCTAAATGCTTAAAATTTTTCTTTTGGAACTCTTTCAGAATCAGTTCATGAACTAAAACCATAAAACATCTATTTCTTTACAGCTAAAGCACTTATTTTGATGTTGCACAGTGAGATTGTTCAACCCTAATTTACAAACTTGGCTTTGGCCAGCCATTTTCTAACTTTCAAAATAAAACCCACACACAGTGTAAAGGTTGTTAGTTACTGACTATGGTCCAGAGAAGAGCTTAGAAAAAGACTCAGGAATGGAATTGCAGTCGAAGGCATTTTCCCAGGGGATAATGCTGTTGTGAAGGGCTTATGAATGTGAGCTTCTACATAGCAGCCTGCTTAATGTTGTGGGTATTTTCCCAAATACTCAGACAAATTCAATCATAGAGGGGGTGTGACACACAGTAGACATTGCCTTTCAGACAGTGCTCGAGGATCTAACAAGAACACAGGCTCTAGCACGGGGTTCATCAGGAGGGACCCCATCATTGATGGGGATACCTTGGGGTATCAGTTCCTCCCCCACTGTTGATATCAGTGCCCTGGGACTCAGGTCTGTGATGACAGGAACTGTGGTTTCCGTTTTAGTTCATATACCACACTCCATACATATCTTGAATGCTGGGATACCTGTCTATCCTAACTCCCAGAGTTTTCCAAAGACCACCCTGCAGCAATCAATCTTCCATGTTTGTGATAGTTAATATCAGACATGGCAGAATCTGGATTTACTTGAAAGCTAGGACTGAGTATGCCTGTGAAGGGTTGTCTTGATTATGTTGATCATTGTGGAAAGACCCATCCTAGTCTTGGGCAGGATCATGGGTGATTCTGTTACTATATAAAATGGAGAAAGCCTCTGAGCATATGAGCATGCACTCAGCCCTGTTTTCTGATTGTGTATGTGATGTGACTAGCTGCCTTGCCTTCCCTGCCCAGATGGACTGTATCCTTCAACTGTGACCCAAAATAAACTTTTTCTCTTTTTCATTTATTTTGTCAGGGTAGTTTATCAAAGTAGCAGGAAAAGAAACTGGAATATTACTTTCCCATTCGTCATCCTCTCTGTCCTTTTGAAGGGATCAACATGAATTTATCAATAGTTTCAAATCCATTATTTACTAAGAAAGGACTCTAAGTTCAGCAGTGAGGCTCTGAATTTAACTATATCTGGCTTTGTGTTCTTGGTCAATTCCACTTCATCTGCCTGAGCTACTGTGACTTAATTTGCAAATGCTAAAATAATTCTAGAATATTTGATTTTTATTTTTGCAAGGGCATTATAATCTTTCTGCACGATTAAACACCTAAAGATTCTTCATTGTGTCAACTCATTACTTTGGAAAGTTATATGAAGGAAAAAAATAAGATTTCTCATTGTATCTTTAACATTAACGCATCATCTAATACATCATTAACTTTCATGGAAATTTCCCAGAAGAGGTGAATCGGCCTAGATAATAATTAGGGCATATTTATTCCTCTTTGTTGAATTTCATAGGAACTTTTAATCTGTTGTTTCTTGTTGTTGTTGTTGTTGTTACTGCTTTGCTTTGTTCTGCATTGTTTTGGTATGTTCTTTAACACAATCCCTTTAGGTTTTCAAATAGTTAAAGAAGATACTTGGCTCATAAAAGCTTGCAGTGGACCAAAGTGACTGACAGGTACATCTGACTTATATGTACTCTGGCCTGTAGAGCTTTCTGCGCAAAACTTAAGTTTTATTAGGACTTTTGTGGAGCTTGCTGAACATGCGGCAGTTTCTCCACACATCATGTAGATGGGTATTTCTTTCCTTGAAATATGCCTGGATTGCACACCCTGACATGCTTATAAACTAAATGCAGAAACGGCACTGCAGAAATAATTACTTCATGCACAACATCCGCAGCTTATTTCCACTGTTTAACCTCAGACACGTTGTTCTCATTTCCACTCTTCACAAGACATTTGTTCTTTTCACTGTTCTCTGCTTTAAGTGGATGAGGTTCATCTGGTTTGTTGATGTTATGAAATATGGAATTCTCATATTAATGGTCCCCAAATCATCTGGGAATACTTTACACCGTGTCTTTGCCATGATGCAGCATTACCTTGTATCATGCAGAATGAGTTAACATGATATTAAATTACACCTTTTTATATCATTCACTTTTTCTGCCCCCTGAGAACCTTTTACTTCCTCTTTGCTGATTACGCAACAGTGACACTGGAGAGGGAAAACGTAGAGTGTCTATTGGAGTTTCACCTTTATATAAAATGTGTATATCAGAATACAGCTGTACATCAGACTTCAGGCTGGAGAGAAAGGATATGGAAAGTGGTATTGAGGAAGATATTTTTGCTTGTTTGACCAGTTTGGCTGGACAGAACAGATCTATGTGTTTTAGAGAAACTTGTCATAAAAAAGTGTGAACCACTGCAAAAATATTAGCTGATCTCTCTAGAATTTTAGTATCACTGTGTAGTATAAGGTGGTTGAGGAAACCTTTAGTTACATGAAAGCAAGCAGATTTCTCAGGAAATCTTTATTTTAGGCAATTGTTGCCTAGTACTTGTAATGATAGCCATGGCTTTGAAAAGTCAAGTTAATACTCAATATTCACCCATCTCTTTTTTCTCATTCCTATACAATTATGTTTGGCAAAATGTCAAAGTCTAAAACCACCTACCTTGCTTTCTGTGCAGTGAATCCAATAGAGGAAACAGACTGAAGGTCCCACCTCTAGCCTTGGGCCCAATGTCAGGGTGGTGTCCTGACAGCATTCCTAACAGTTTCCAAGGGTTGCTGATACCAAGTGCCATCTCTTTGGAAACTCAGGAGACCAAAGGGCAATAAAGTCAAATCTCTAAGTAAATGTCAACTCTACTTTTCATGTAATTTAAATTAAGGTGTGAGATTCAAGGACCTGGAATAAGACTTATATGTAAATCAAAATGTGAAATATATGGCTATGAACTTTATAGATTCTGATTATCTTCCTCAAAACCACTCCAAGTCTCAGCTCTTACTCTGTGAATACTGGGAGCCTGCAGAGGTAGAAAGGGTATTAAAGTACAGTTAGCCATCCTCATAGGAAAGAACCATCAAGACAGCCAAGGAAAGACAGAGTTCAGTCCCATAAGATGTGGCTCTGAGTCTCCATTTCTACACAGTCTCAATGAATCAAAGTGCCACAGTAAGATGTCCACTGTCTCTTGGACTAGAAGGAAACATACTTTGTATGTGTGTGTGTGTGTGTGTGTTTGTGCGCACGCGTGTGTGTGTGTTTTAATATATTTAGCTGCAACAGCATCACCAGTACAGGCAGGAACAGATGTGGAATGTCCATCCAGAAATGCTGGAGCTGTGATGTCTATTGTGCACAATGCTCATGCTATACCTGCAAGATGGCCCCTGCTAGACAACCAGTGGATCTGTGCTGAGTACCTGGGGGTGTTATATGTTATGTGTTCACAGCACCCTCCAAAGCAGAGATACGCTCTGGCTGAGGGACTTCCAAGTGTTCCAGTCCATTTGGTAAGGATGTTCCAAGGCCATAGAGATGTTCTAAGCCAAGCCACCTCTGGGCTGAGGGCTTAATGAAAGAAACTATGCTTTATGGTCCACAGGCATTGTAGTAAATTTTTGTTGGATGCCATTTACATGTCCGCCTCTCTCTTTCTCTCTCCTCCCCCTCTCTCTGTGTGTTTCTCTCTCTGTCTGTCTGTTTCTGTCTGTCTGTCTCTCTGTGTATGTTTGTGTATGTGTGTGCGTGTGTGCACATGTGTGTGTGTGTGCATTCATGCCAGAGTTTGACACTGTCTTCTTTCACCCTCTATTTTTATTGAGGCACTGTCTCTCATTGAATATAGAACTTTAAGATAACCTAGCTGATCAGGAAGTCCTTGGGATCCATTTGTGTTGGCTTGGGACTACAGACAAGCAGCATTCTGCTGTGTTTTTACTTGGGATTTAAACTCAGGTCTTCATGCTTGTGAAGCAAGTGCTTTGATCATTGGGTCATCTCTCAAGCCCCTAAATGCTCAATAGTTACATTAACCAGGAGGACTTTGATCATGGGCTGGTTTCCCCTGAGCTTGACGAATTATTGTGGTCTCTGTAGCTGTAAATTCTCAGAGTTAATCTCTAGGTTGGTTTATTACATGCACAGAGAGACTGCACAGGTGTCTCTGACCTCTGCCTTTGATGGTATTATTCTTCCTGGTCTATCAGGGAAGAGGGTCCTGAGTGTGGTTGTTTAATCTTAGGGACAGAATGTGTTGGCTATGCTGGGTCTTGGTGACAGATTTATTTCTCTGAAATGATTAAATTGGCATTCTTACCTTATACTTTAGTCTAATGAGCTTGCAAAATCTACTTTTACTCACTGGTAGCAGCTTGTAATATTGAAGGCGATCCTTGGACCTCAGTAGCTCCTTTAACCTTGTAATCCCACTGTGTGAGGCTTTTGAGAGCCTGGCTGCTGCAGGCCTGGGTTCTCTGTGGGAAGAACGAGTCATCCCTTGGTCTGGAGACTCAGCCTTTAGTTTCCCACTTAGATCGGCTATTGTTATAAGACAAATTACTGAACTTCCCTGGGAGGCACAGATAATGAGCCTGATGTCTGCACTGACTTGGGATTTAATAAACTTTATAATGCGATGCAGATTTTGGCTAAAGATAATTTCAGGGGAGAAAAATGTCTGTGGAACACACTCAAGGTTTCTGCCAATGTGGGACTCGGCTTCCTGCCTGCAGTGGCCTAGCTCACAGCAGTTGGTTCCTTGTCATCCACCAAAAAGCCTCCTCTGCTCTTAGAGATCTCTAGCCCTTCACTTCTCAGCTATGTCTGCTCTCCCATTCAGACACACAGGCTAACACCAACTTCCTGCTATCCCCTCCTAGTACTTCTTATCATTTATTTGTAACAAAAGGCAACATGGAAGCTTCCAAACAGACACTTAAGTGCTGGTGCAGAATCTACAAGCCAATATTACTCTAAACTCACCCTCAACTCCACAGACATCCTGACCACCACTTCCAAGCCTGTACTACACAGTCAGCTCTAAACAGAATGGCGACTTAGGGAGACATATTTCAGCTTAGGTAAATTAGAGTATTTAGAGAGAAGTTTTGTATAGACCTGTCCAGGTGTCATCACAGGACAACTCAACTTCCCCTGCTGGCCTCTTACAGTCCTCTACCTGTGGTGCTTGCTGTTCTTCTTGTTACAGGTCCCAGTGTCCATATGCCACACATCTTTGTCATAGTCTTTTTAACAGGCTCCTCTAGGGGGACCCCTCTCTTGTTTAAAGACATCAAGGTGAAGTCTCCATTTTTCTGTGGCATTCTGATGTGACCCCTGGCTGTAGTCCTCCATGAGTGTCCACCTTGAGGCCTTTGGTACCTTCAATGCTCTGCTCTATATGTCATTGAAGCTGGAGCCTTGCCACAATTCTTTCTACCAAGCCATTTCTGGCCCCTGCAGGCCACGGGTTCCAGCATCTTTGTCAGACACTTATCTCAGGGCCCTAAAATGCTTATTTGTCTTCTCCCTTGGAAGTGCTGTCTTGGACATCAAGCAGTTCCTTACACTCTGTCATCTTATCAAGTGACAACATGTAAAGGTGTCTGAGAAGAGTCTATGGACTACAGGAAGGATCAGTCTGTACGTTCTTTGCGCCCTTGCCCCAAACTCATGTTATCCCAGAGCTTTTACAACAGTGTGCCTGTGTTTGCAGGTAGGACCTCTAGCAAATAGTCAAGGAGAGATGGTAAGGGTAGAGATCTCATCTAGCCAGCCTTTTATTCTCATTTTGTTTCTTCTCTCTGTTTGAGATAGTGTGCCCATGCGTATGCCTGTGTGTGTCTATGTGTGTGTACGTTGGTATGTCTATGTCTCTGTGTGTGTTTGTGTGTGTCTATGTACGTGTCTATGTGTGTGTGTGTCTCTGTGCATGTGTCTCTGTGTGTGTCTGTGTGTGTGTCTATGTGTGGGTGTCTCTGTGTGTCTCTCTCTGTGTGTGTTGCTTTATGGCCCTGGCTGGCTGGCCTAGAACTTTCCATGCCCACCTCTCAAGCCTTGGATTATAAGCATGTGCCACCATGCCTGGCTAAGATTAGTAATCTCTCAAGAAGAGATTCCACAGTGTGTTCTGTCTCAATCCTTCTTCACAACTCCCTTTTCTTCTTCCAGGTAGTTTTATACTTACCAGGAAGAAAGCTCTTACCATGTGGTAATGAAGATTGGCCAGGACATTGACCTTGGACTTTGCAGTCCCTAGAAGTACACTGGTGATGTTTAAGACACCCAGTTTGTGTATCTTGCTGCAGTAACTCGAGGTGAGGGGGGCACATTGTTTTATGAGCATTTTATCACCATGCTAGAGCTACTTATAAAGTAGGTGAACTAAACACACACATACAGACAGACACACAGACACACATATACACACATAGATCCAGACACACAGACACACACAGAACTTTGTCTTACATGCACTGTTCTCAGCCTCATCCTTCTCTTCTGTAAAATGAGTACAATGAAAGGCCTGTCCAGGGAGGATTGAAGACTATTTGGGCAAAATGCTCAGCACAATGGTTGGTATTCAGTAAGGTTTATGTGATCTTATGACACAGAAACATTCCTGTAGATGTCTAGAATGCAATGGATTAATATCATTTGTAGGTGCTTCCATTCTAGATTCAGTATAATACATTTTTCACTTGGATCTTCTTCTCAGAGATGTATGTTTAACCACAGTGGGGGTCAGAGGTAGATGCATCTGTTTTCAATGTCGTCAGATAAGAAAACAAAATGTTTATTCTGCTTCTCCTCCACCCACCCAGAAAATACTTGTTGACACAGATTGTCAGGCCCTGCTGTAGAGGCCGAGTACAGGGCAGTACACATACCCACTGGAGCTAGTGGTTGTGGGCAGAGGCTTATTTATATTCCTATGTGTGACAAGTTATATTAAAATATAAGGACACTAAGAAAAGGGATAAGAATAAACTCTAGAGGACCCAGTTTGTCCAGTCCTAGTTTAGTAGGTGTGCTGTGAATAAGGAGCTCCCATAGAATGGCTTTGCTATAAGGTGCCGTGTCATGGTTCTTTGATGTAGATGAATTCAGAACAGTTACCAGTGAATGAGGAAGATAGGAAGAAAGGATAAATTAAATACACCCAATCGCTGAGTCAGCAATATCCTGTGTATGTGTGTGTGTGTGTATACATGCACATGAATGCACATGTGCCCACTCTAGCAGCATAGATGTAAAAAAACAAAAGAAAAGAAAGAAAACAAAACAAAACAAAACAGAAAACCAACCCTCCTCCCTCTGCCCCCAAACCAAAATCAAAGTCAAAACCAAAAATCCAGTATGGATAGATATTTTGTATCAGTCTCCCAAATCCTGCCCTCTCCACAGGGTCCTTGGAAATGGGACCCTATACAAGGCAAGAGGATGAACAGAAGGGCATAGCAGATACTTTAAAGCAAGGCATTTAGAGCAAAGAGATGCTCTGGGTGTGTCCTTGAACTAACAAAATAGAACACAACTTTGATCCCATTGAACTATTAATTCAATGAGGGAAGAAACTTCATTTGTGCCCATGGTATATTTCTTCAACCTTGAATAGTGCTTAACTCAAAGAAGTAATTAAATATTTGTTGAATGAATAAAAGAATACATGACCTCCTCTACCATTGAAGGGCATTCCATGATCAGTTCCTGATTCCCTGACAGTCTTTACAGACTGGCCATGTGTCCTGTAATGAGAGATGTCCCTACCCATGTTCTCTTTAGCCCTTGTGTTCTGCCTCTAGGTGCCCTGTGTTCCAGGACCTTCAAGCCATGTTGTCTAACTCACTCACCTCTCACTACCCAACCTGGAGCTTTTCTGTCTAGCCAATAGAAAACCTCCTCCCTCCATTGTAACATTTTGTATTCAAAGTTTTAGAAACTTGGGAGTTTGTCTAGGATTAGAGGCCACATGAATCCTGAAGAAAACTCTGGGTGCCTACTACCTACTGCTATGAAGAAAATGACTAACACACAGCGGGGAAGGCAGCCTTCTTCCTGTTTTGAAATCCCAGCACAAGTTCCTTCAGTCTTCCATGGAGCTATATCAAGTCATTTAGCATTCTTAATCGTGTGTGTGTGTGTGTGTGTGTGTACTGTGTGTGTATGT
Source organism: Mastomys coucha (assembly GCF_008632895.1). Classification (NCBI taxonomy): domain Eukaryota; kingdom Metazoa; phylum Chordata; class Mammalia; order Rodentia; family Muridae; genus Mastomys; species Mastomys coucha. The sequence continues at coordinate 151,365,146 of NW_022196905.1, read as the reverse complement.
GTATGTATGTGTGCATGCGTGTGTGTGCATATATACCCTGAGGTTAACATTCTCCTATGAATAAGAGCAGAAGGAATGGTGCCCAAAGAGTTCCAGTATCCTCAAAGAATTCAGGAGCTTTGTTGAGGCTGAGTGGAAATCAAACACAGACTACCTTCCTGGCTGGTTGTTTCTGCCAGTTAATGAAAGTCTGAGAGGTATAGCAATGGCTTTGTCTCCCAACATTAATAATAGAGATAAATATAGAGAGGGTCAGACTTTTGCCCACTGTTTAGAAACCTATCTCTGTGTTCTACCTTCAGTTCTTTCTCCCTCTTCTCACCAGGGAGTTTAACTCCTTCCATTGGCATTTATTAAGCTCTTATTGTTGTGCAACACTGCTGTACCATGTGTGACTTTCAATAAAACAACCAGGAAGACTGAAAAGTCATGGTCTATGAAAATAAGATATTCTCAGTGTACCATCATGGAAATGAGTTCTGCTGGCTGGGGAAATGGACTTTAAATTAGATCCTTAGCTTAGAAACTCATGGAGGCAGAGTTTTCCCTCTTCAAAAGTGAAAGAATACACATCTAGTTCATTTTAGCACAACATTTTGAGGGCAGAAGGAGACAGGACTTATAACCAAGTGTGACAGGCAGTCATGGCAACACCAAGGATTCTCCACCCCAGGGAATGAATAGTTCAGAAACAAAAAGGCTACCCCATAGACTCGGGGGGAGTGGGATGGGGGAGTCTGGCCTTTTATCTTCTGAAAATTCTGCAGGCATTTCTGAATGGAACACAGCCTCCCCACAAGTGGCCTTTCCTCCCAAGTTCTACTTCCCTTTTCTCCCTGGATATCCTCCTGGCTAGACTTACATTACCTGATTACCCATTGTACTGGCTGGCCAGGTGTATACTGGGTTGTACACTTGGGGAACACACAGCCTTTGGGTAGCAGTCCTGCCTTGGGTTTCCAGGAAACTGCTGAACAGTGAAGGAATTTACAAGACTGGAGCAAGGCCCCTCCAGCTAAAGCCTGCTTCTTGTCTCTGGGGCCAGAGGCTAAGGTACTCTAGGACAGGTTTCTAGTCTGGTGTTGTACTGAAAGAGAACAGAACACTTGATAAGCCCCGAGACAGGATGAAATGAGAGTACAGAAATGAAATTGCAAACATGGAGGGGAAACCATGGCTTAGGTCATCCAAAGACCTGACAGGATTCTTGGCTATGAGCTTTACTATTGACTTCCTCAAAGGCCCAGTTTGCATTTGGTAGGCTATATGTGCATTGTCTGGTTAGAAGGACATAATCTATTTTAGAAGAACAAACAAACAACAACAACAACAAAACAATTCCATGTTTTACTCCTTAATCATAAGGCCTGATGCTATTTCTCAGCCCAGCTCAGGGGAGCAATGACCAGGGAACGCTCACCTCCTGCAGTACCTAATGCTCATGCCTCCCTCTGCAGTCTGGCTGCATTCCACATGCAGAGCTTGTTTCCTTGTCCCAGCCTGTTGGAATGCACAACGATGAAAATTAATGCTATTATTAAAGGATTTTTCAATTAAATGTGCGGTTTGAGGCCAGATGCTGCTTTCTCAAAGGAAGAGAAGTTTAAGTAAAAAAATCTGACAGATATTCGTTCCATCTAGCGTGGCAGAATTTATTGTAGATTGCAGTCTTTGATTTCTGTGGGCTTGGGCTGTCAGGTCCACTTGCAAATGGGCTGTGGGAAAGAGTTGCACTTTGGTAATTTGAAAACATCTGGGGCATCTGGTAGATATTACACCCGTAACTGCTGCACAGTCTTGCTTCCTTTGAGGTCTTTCTTCATTGCCGGTACCCTCCAGTGGGTTATTTGCAAGAACCCCATTACTTTCCACCTCTATTTTTGCCCTGAATGACAATTTGCTTTATTCTGATGTTTCAGAATCCCATAGAAAAACTTCAATTTAAGTGTTTGTTTTCTTTTATGTATAAAAAGGTTAAACATTCTACAACCTCTGATCTCCTTTGAGTTAAGGTTGATTCCAATTTTCATCTTTGTGCTTAAAGATAAAGGCTATTTTAAAGTGAGTCTGGAAGATTCCCTTTTGTTGTTCTCCTTCTGAGGTCACCCTCCTCATGTCTGTCTGGATAAGCTACTTAGTCATTGTCAGGTGCTTGAACTGAGAGCCCATATTCTCACACTATTCACTAAAATCCAAGTCTTAGGATTTAAGAAACTGTGTTGTATTTGGGAAATGATAAAAGTCATTGTAGATTGCAAAGCCCTATGGGAAGTCAAAAGGCCTGCATGATCATGTGCAATTAGGGTGATCAAGACAATCTCTGTGGTGGAAGGCACATTGGCATGAGCCTGTGGCAAGATGGCAGCACTGGCCCATGCAGTGTTCCCATGGGGAAGACCAGGCAAGAAAAGAGAGGAAGAAAGGTGGCCAACATGGAACAGAAAAGAAGAAAGGGAGGGAAGGAAGGAAAAAGAAGAAAAGAAATGGAAAAGGAGTGTATGCAGAAGAGGGGAAGGGGAGTTGAGAGCAGGGCAGCACTGCCATGTGGTGTTTCCAATGCGTCATGATCTGATGCCAGCCATGGATCCAGATCTCTGATGATTCCCTCTCATACGGATGTTACAGAACATAAATTGTGTGAATCCCCAGGGTTTGTAGCATGGTGGCATTTCTTTAGGAACTTTGAATTAGATTATCCAAGGGTATATGACCCAGGGATGAACATTACGTAGAGTCAGCTCTGGGTAACACTGCTGACCTGGTCTGAAATCACTGGAACCAAACTTCATAGAACAGCACATGTGACTGACAGTAAGGCTGCATTGCACACCAATAGAGATTTGACCATGACTGCCTCTGTATCACTGAGATTGATGTTTAGAACACAGCTCACCTGCCTATCTCAATGATCCTGCGGAGACCCTTCTAAATGCCAAATTGATCATGTGGCTTCCTGGATTAAAGTTCCTTAAAGGCTCCAGGTTGCCCCACTAAATATCTAATCATTATTCAGCTCATGGAGAACTGTCTGACCAGATTCTTCCCATTATGGCTGTCTTCAGATACATGACAACCCACTAGTCTCTCCTCCTGCCTTTCCTGGCTGGGTACATCTTTCTTTTCACTGCCACTGCCACTCTGCCTCCAGACTCCTTATGCTGCACTTCCTGCGGGAGCACTTCCCTTTTCTCCATCTAGCCAGAAGCCCTGCTTTTGTAACCCCAGAACACTGACTGTGATTTTAGAGGAATTGTTTATTTCTCTGTTACCCGCTAGACAGTGAGCTTTGTGAAAGTAAGGTTATTGTTCCTCCCTCAGCTTGTCCTCTGAGGAGTCCACAGTGCAGTCTGTAAACAGTGCTGAGAGGAGGAAGTAATGAAGGGCAGGAAGATAAGGAAATAAAAACCATCTTCATTCCCAGTGAAGTCCTACCATAAACAGGAGCTGAAGAACATACCCCACCAACAACAGGAAAACAGATCTGATAGGACTATGACACTTTGCCTAGGATACAGCTCAACTAAAAATTTTGATTTTTTTTTTTTTGTGTGTGTGTGTGTGTGTTTGCATGTGTGCTTGAGTATATGTATGTGGGCACATTGGGGCAGAAACTTGTGGAGGATGTGGGAAGAGGAGTTCCTGGACATGGAATTACAGATATTTTTCAGTTACCTGATGTGAATACTGGGACCTGAACATGAGTTCTTTGCAAGAACAGTAAAGGCTCTTAACCACTGAACCATCTCTCTAGTATCCTAGAAAGTAGTCCAGTGTTACGTTGAAATCAATCTTCCTGTACAACGTGTAAGACTGTAACTGAATCTCACCACAGAGCATTCCCTTTAAGAGACTTTTGTTGCTGACTGTAAAGCTCATTTAAAAATGTATTCTTCAGACACACAGGCTATCTATCCCACAAAAAGGTTAAATGTTCCAAGCATCTTCTAAAGATTTTATTTTTGTTTCAATTATCTGCATGTATGTGTGTAGATGGGGGTATGTGTGGATATGAGCTCACAAGCTTAAGTAGACCAGAGGTTGATGCTGGGTGCTGTGTGGGTCAAGTGTCAGGAGGTTGTGGGCTACCTGATAAGCATGCTGGGAACTGAACTCTGGTCCTTTGCAATAACAGTACGCACTGTTAACTACCGAGCCATATCTCTAACCCCTCGGAGGTCATTCTAATTTTTTATATCGTTATACTTCTTAACTTGTATTTAGAGATTATTTAGTTATTATTACTAACAAATGCCTGAGCACGAGTTTAGAAATTAAAATAGCAGAGTAGCTCAAAAATGTTATTATATCTTGTAATGAAGATACTGACATTTTCTAGGAGATACACACACACACACACACACACACACACACACACACACACACACACACAAACAACTGTAGGTATTGTCAGCACTGGCATTTTAAAGCTCAGAATCCCCAGGTCTTTATTTATCTTGCCTGTAGGTTTCATGAGATTTTCAAGATGCCATATCTGAGAGTTAACTCAGAAATGTAGATGACTAGGCAGCTAAGGTTAATTGACTAATTTGCACAAAGTGTGTGCTTATCAAATAAATGTATATGATAAGGACAGCCATAAAAGTGACTAAGCCTGGAAAGGAAAGTGCAGAAGTGCAGGCTTTATTGCTTGAAATGGTTATAGGTGTGATAAAGACAAACAGACGCAGGTGGATGTGTCCAGAGAGGCTGGACAGAACACGATCCTTGATCAAATTCCTAAGTGGCTTATCTAGTGGACAACAGGTGGCCTGTGAGTGATAAAAGCAGAATTAGGGTGTAGCTCCCTGATCTTATGGAGTCTAAATACACACACACACGCGCACACACACACACACACACTATATATATATATGTATATATATGTATATACATATATATAGTGCAATATATATAAGCAATATATATATATTGCATAATAATGCAAAGGTGTTCGGGGAGTAAAGAGACATTGCAGTAAGGACATACAGGTGAGTGGAGCTGTTTTTTCCGTAAGTAGGCTGAGGGGCCAGGAGGGATAAAAGCCACAGGCAAAGGAGGCCACTGGTGGTGGATGGTGAAGAGTATAGTGGGTACATGAGAAGTACAGTGGGTACACTGTGCCAGACATGGATGCCTGGGGAGTGAGGTACAATGAGAATTATAGAATGGTGATAGTGCCCTGGTCAGTATTTGAAGCAGGTTTGACATTTTCCTTCTCCCATCCATGTGAGGCTGCCATTGAGACTGAATATTTATTGACATCTCTCAGAATCTCATGAGACAAGAAGCAATAAGTGGACCGGAGAAATCTGTTCCACAGAAACCTATGTGGATATTGTCAGGTGGGACATGAGAAACATCTTCCAGAAAGTAGCCTCATGAGATACTATAACTCAGAGAGGGATTAGTAACTGGTTATGCTGTTAGTGAAAAGATAGAATACAGCCAAGGAAAAGAAACATCAAAGAGGGGGTATCCTTGTTCCACTCTCATGGTGAGTTTAGGACTCATGGTACCAGGGTGTTAATCTGTAGCCGGGGAATGTGAGTGCACAAAGATGACAGCCTTGACACAAGGGCCAGGGAGCCATTTGAAAACTGGTAACAGTTGACCCATGGAATGCATAGAATTTAAAGAAGTCAGAGGAGAGGGGAGGGGTAGGCTTTGGGGCTCAAAGGCTGAGGCCATGTGGGAGAGAAGGGAGTGTGGTCAGTGTATGAGGTGATAAGGAAGGTGCTGGTTGACTGGAAAGTGTCAGCAGAAGTGAGGGCCAGAATGTGAATTTCACAGACGTTAGTGTCAATAGAAGAAGCAAGAGTGTCCGGGTAAGGGATGTGGAGGGGCTTTGAAAGGCCGTGCAGTGAAAGAGCAGTGTCCGGGTAAGGGATGTGGAGGGGCTTTGAAAGGCCGTGCAGTGAAAGAGCAGTGTCCGGGTAAGGGATGTGGAGAGGCTTTGAAAGGCTGTGCAGTGAAAGAGCAGTGTCCGGGTAAGGGATGTGGAGAGGCTTTGAAAGGCCATGCAGTGAAAGAGCAGTGTTCCGGGTTGCTGAGATACTCTGTGTATTATGGACTCCTTTAGTCTGAGAGAAGAGGAGCACAGAGCAGAGGCTGGAACTGTACAAGTGAGAAGGAATTATTGATGGGACAAGGAGACTGGAGCCCTCTGTGAGCTCACTGCAGAAGTCTAGGAGAAGCTGTAAGCTCTGAGAACAATCACTTCAAAATTCAAGCACCAATATTTCTTGTATTGGCAGGGTGGTTCTGGCAGAAGAGACTGCTAGTTGACCCTAATAACAAACAACCTCATTGCAAAACAATGGTGTGTTCAGTGTTGGAGGATACACTTTATTGAGTGCTGAAAGAAGCCTTGTCAAGTTGGTTCGGATTGATACAGGGAGGCTGTGTTATGAGGATATCCTTGTGTAGTCTTTGTGTTTGATGATTCTCATGAAGCATCCTACATCTTTAAAAAGAGAGTATTTCTAATGTAAAATGTTTATGTGTTCCAAAGGTAAAACTTTAGCATGGCTTGTGTCATAGTTATTTTTCCTGTTGTTATAATAAAATACTCTAACAATAACAACTTAAGGATGGAAGGGTCTATTTTGCCTCACAGTTCTCCCCCCCTCTTTGGGGAGGTAGTTAAGACAGGATCTCACTATGTTGCCTTGGCTCTCCTGAAGCTAGGGAGGACTTGAACACATAGCAATTCACCTGCCTCAGCCTTCCAAGGACTGGAATTAAAAGTGTATACAATCATGCCGCCTTTGCCTTACAACTTGAGGAAAGCATCCATCCTGGTAGGGAAGAAGTTTGAGGCAAGTTGTCATATTGTATTTGCAATTAGACCGAAGAGAACAAGCAATGATCTTACCCAGACAGCATCCTCCTTTTAAAAATATTATAATTAAATTACAAAAATGCGTGTCTGTTAAGTGCACATGAGTTAGGATACCTGTTGGGGTCAGAACAGGGAGGGCATTGGATCCCCTGGAGGTGGAGTTATAGGCAGTGGTGAGCCTCTCTACAGGGATGCAGGGAACCCAACTTTGGTCCTTTGTAATACCAGCAAGGTGCTTAGCTCTGGAGTCACCTCTTCAGCCTCAGCTTCCTCTTTTTTATGCAGTCTAGAAGCCAAGCCCATAAAAGAATGCCACCTAGTCAGTTTAAACAAGATAATCCCTCAAAAGCTACCCAGAGGCTAGCCTGATCTAAACAATTCCCCACAGGTGTGGTGGAAACATGTCCCACCCCCCCCCACCCCCGCCCCATAGGTGATGCCACATGCTGTCAAGTTGGCAATCACTACTAACCTTACAGTTTTCATTAGCCAACCAGAGTTGAAGCCTATGATGGATACTACCTGTTAGAAAAATAAAGCATCTCTGACAACAATGTGCTGATCTCTATAAACAAATATTGAAGTTAACCACAGAAATCCTCCAGATTGGGTATCCCATGGTGAACACTGATAATTCACTAAATTTGTACAAAACAGTAGCCTCTGTGCCCTAGTGACATTTATTTTCTAACTAACACTCCTGAAATCTCACACTAGGAGATCTCCAAGGACAAAATAAAGCTTATAATTTATGTGAATTAATTTAGCTAAGAAAACATTTTCAGGCTTTTAAAAAAATTAAATAAAATCACTTTGTTGTAATGGGTTCACAAATAACACTATGAAGACAGTTTAAGGAAGCTATGCAAATGTGAGCTTCCTCGGTCCCAAGCTCCATATATCTCAGTGAATTCTATACAGTTAGATAGCCATCCTGAAGCCATGGAAGTCAGGGGTTTTCACTTTACTATTAATTACACTTTTATACATGCATCCCATCACAGAAAAGAAGGGGGAAAAAAGCCATCCTGAAGCCATGGAAGTCAGGGATTTTCACTTTACTATTAATTACACTTTTATACATGCATCCCATCACAGAAAAGAAAGGGAAAAAAAGCCATGGCAGAGTTGAAGTTAGAAAGAAATAACTATCCTCTTATGATAGCTGTGTGCTTTTCTGCACCTAGTTCTCTCTGTCACCCAATGTTACAATGTTTCTTTTCTAAATGTTGTACTTACAAGTGTACATGTGTAGTATACATGTATGTAGATAGGCCAGTGTCCATTTGTCTGTCTTTACCATAAAGAAAATCAGTATTAAAAGAACTTTGTGAGGTCTGCAAAAGTGGAATTAGTAATATCTTTTGAAATATCTACCATTTCTTCTTTAGAAGTTATTTATTTATTTATTTATTCAGTGTTTATTGTAGCTGTATGTACTACGTCTGTGTGGGACATGAATGTATGGTGCCTGAGGAGGCCAAAAGAGGGAACTGGATTCTGACACTGGAGTTAGAGATGCTATGAGCAATCGTGGGGATGCTGGGAATAGAACTTGGGTCCTTGAGAAGAGTAGCCAGTGCTTTGTATTGCTGAGTCATTTTTTCATGTTGTTATGGTCTTGGTCCTTTGGTGCCCATATAACAAGTACTATGTGAAGCTTTATGAGACCACAGAATGGGCAGCAATCTGGACAAATGGACAAGCTACTACAGTTAGGTGGAGGCAGGAGCATTGTTCTTGGCCTTCAAAGAGAAGATGAGTCTGGGCACTTGAAGCTATTTGGGGGCCTGTGATAGAGCAGTAATGAGGAAGAAAGAGTGTAACCGGAGGCTTGCCTTTCCCACACTAAGAGTTTGGACTGAGCAAGCATGAGGCTTGACTATGGATGAATAGGGGGCCAGGAGGGCTTGGATCTCAGCATAGGTTCCAACGATGGGGTGATGACACCCTCTCTGCCCAGTCTGCTGAATTTTGACCAAGGACTGGCAGAGTCAGCCCTGTGTAGCAGCAATGTAGAAGAGATGTTAAGTTAAAGTGGGTGCGCCTTAGGGGACCACTTCCAGTGTTGTAGAAGAAATTTAAAGACCCTCTGACACTTATGGTTATTATAGAAAACTGCCAGTAATACAGAAGACATCCCATCAGTTTCAGTGTGGTATGGCTGTCATAGGGTCATGTGTCTGAATGCTTTGTCCTTGATTGGTGGCATTGTTTTGGGAGGTTGTGTTACCATTAAGGGTTGTGGTCCAGCTGGAGGAAATAGGTCAGAGTGGGTAGACTTCAAGATTTTATAGTCTAGCCCCACTTCCTGTCCTACCTCTGTTGCCTCATCCACCCAGATGTGGTAGTTCCACTGCCACAACTGCAGGCCAGCTGCCTCTACCTACCTAACCTTCCCCTCCAAGATTTACCATGTCTTCAAACCATGGGACAAAATGAACCTGATTTTATAGCATTCTTTGTCAGATATTTGGTCACATCAAAGGGAAAAGTAGCTCACGTTTTCCTCAGAGAGTGCTTGGCACCTACACAAGATATGAAGATTCAGAAACAGAGTGGAGATGACTCTGAAATTAGTGCCTGGGAACTCTCCACCACAACCTGTCAACCTCTCTGGGAAACATGTCCTCACACAGCTTGCTGCCTGGGTTTAGAAGTTGGAAGCTGTCCCTCACAGCAGTCCCAAAAAACCAGGCCATCTTAGACAGCAGATGCTACCCAGCCCATGAAGAAAAGGGCTATTTATAAAGTGCCTCAGAACATTGGCTTCGAAGGAGATATCTTCAAACTGGGTAACAAATCAGGAACTGGCTACGGATATTTCTTCCAGTTTGTTACACTTGTTTATTTTGGCCTGGTTTATATGTATATGTATATGTGTATATATATATATATATAT
>NW_022196905.1:151316109-151355393 GCF_008632895.1 Mastomys coucha | reverse complement strand
TATATATATATGTACATATATATAATTTCCCTGTTAAAACATCATAGCTTCCTTTTACTTTCCTGTCTTAAATTTGCTTGCTTGTTTATTATCAGGAGTTGTAAATATAGCAATTACTAAAGAGCAACATTCCAAGAAAAGGCCCATTCCAATACAGAGATACGGTGGGAAAGCAGGTCGCTGTGCACGGTGTCATAAACTGTATATCTGATCTCATCCCACAAGGAGAAGTGGGTTACATTTAGTATGATTTGATATGATGTGCTAATGTATTCCTCCTCTGGAGCTTCGGTTTGGAATTGAGAATATGGATGTATTTTGACTTTATGAGTTTCTTGTTTTGGTGGTGGTGGTGGTGGTGGTGGTAGTGGTGGTGGTGGTGTGTGTGTGTGTGTGTGTGTGTGTGTGTACAGTTCCCCGACTCTGTAGCTCAGATTGATTTCATTCTGGCGTAACTCCTCCTGCTTCATTCTGGTGAATGCTGAGGTTGTAGGCTGAGCCTGTCATGAGATCTTCATTAAGTCATGGTTTTAGTATTGTGAATTCATCTAAAAAAAGAGGAAGGTGTGGTTAAAATGAAAGCTTGTCAGTTTAATAAATAGCAAAATGAATTTATGAAAACCATTTATTCATTGATAATTGTGCATGTGTATGTAAGGCATTTTGGTCATATACCCCTGTCATCCTCTTGGAAGAGAAAGTTTATATCTAAAGCATTTTCTCGATGTTTTGATGTGTTATACACAACAGTTAGATAGTGCAGAGAACATTATCATTTGGCAGGGAGACTGTGGAAATGTATTTTGATCTGGGATGCCATAAATGAGGGTGAGTGACCTACTGAGGTGGCACTCCAAGGTGTTCATGAAACATTTTACAGCCTGGATTTGAAATGTCCTTTCTATATTTTTTTCTGGGCCTGGCAGGAACTTACTTGCCTTAATAGGAGTTAAGATGGAATTGCTACTTGGTCCTCACAATTTTTCGTATATTTCCAAACCAGAAACTTCACACTGCCCTTCTGCCTGGACTGTGCACTTCTAGTGAGTCCTGAGGAAGCCGAATCCCAAGGAGAGATATTAACTGCTGTAGTTTTGCCTGTACCTAGCTGGGGCTTCTCCGGCAATGGAGGAGTGTGTTGCTCTGACACAAGCTGGGATTAATTTAGGATCAAAAGTGCCCCTCCATCTGTCTATTTGCAGTGCTGCAGTATGGCTTGATAGCACTTTTTTGGGGGGAGCATGGTTACAAACTTGGTTCACCATCTACCTTTGTTTTGGAGTACTCGTGTTCTAGGGACAGTGAGAGTCTTCCCAGGGCTAATGTTGGACACACCCTGACAGCCCTCCTGGATTCCTTCCCCATGGCCTTCATCAGGCAGACATATTTGAGGAACTGCTATGCAGATCTGAGGGCAGCATCTGCTCCACAGACCTTAAATGTACATCCCTCCTGCCTGGCAGCATAACGAACACCACATTACTCACTTTCTCACATCAATTTCCAAAACTGGTTCCTGAGCTCCTTAAAGATTTGAAGCCCCTCCCCATGATGGATCTTTCCTTTCCTTTCTGAAATATGCCTTTTGAAAGATGGCTGATGTCTTTGTTATTTCTCTTATTGTTAAGCAGCGTTTTAGCTGCTAATATATTTTCTTGAGGCAAGCGATTGCCAAGCAACTGAAAGCATAAAGGGAAATTTGTACTATGTAAATGAGGGACTTAATGCATTAATTAGATGGATTGGAACATTGTATTTCCATGTGTTTCATGCCTTAATTCTCAAGCTGAGGGTTGGAGCTGCTGAGAGGGAGTGGGGAGGCTGTGATGGAGTTCCAAGTGGATTTTGGAAAACATAGCACTGGGGTTTTGAAAAGCTGTGTGGTCATGGTGGGAGCCAAATGAAGTAGGAAAGAGTGATGGACTCTTTCTCAACACGTTGTTATGTTGTAATGAGGCCATGTCAGAGAGTTCTGAAGGGCTGCTTCTTATACTGGTCTCTAATAAATGAAAACTGTGTTTATTTTCCCTTTCTGCAGTGGTGGGATGAACCAACACCCTTTCCCCATCTCTGTCAGAGGGAAGCCCAGAGTGAAAAGAATTTAATCAGAGCTGGCATCCTGATGCTGGCACGGTTCATTCTGGGTAGCAAAGACAGCAACCAGTGACGGCTCCCTGCGTCTCTTGTCCCACAGCCAAGCTTCCTCTAGGGCAGGAAAGGGCCACTGCTCCTTGGTCTATTACTGGTAGAGGAAGCTGGGCAGGGGGAGAGTTTTCCTAAGTGGCAAAGCCAAACTCACATTAATAAGAGACAAGTTTTCCTTGATGTTCACCACCCCCCACTCATCCACTCACTGTTTACTCAAAAGCTTATTGAACACTTCTGTAGTTATGTGTTGTGTACAAAGGGGAAAACTGAATGTACACAGTTCTATTCTTGTAAATCTTATTCTAATTCCATGTGTGAAATGCTGAGGCTGCTTTCAGGAAGGGCCTGTGGTTCTAAGAAGACGTAGAACAAAAGGAATGTGGCAGGGGGCAGAGGGAACCCCTGAGAAAATGACCCGAGGAAGAGTTAAAGTTCCATGTAATCTCTCCAGGGAAGAGAGGAATACGTTTTAACTTGTGTTCATGACAAGAATCAATAAGATGCTCACCAAAAGCCTACAGGAATACCAGTGATATTGGAACCAAGGGCATGAGACAGGAAGGAGGGACAAAACTTTTAGTCCCCAGACTTGTTCAGAAGCCATCCTTGCTTCATCCCAGAAGCTTGACCTGTGCTATATCTATCCATCTCCTATATGAGGCCCATCGTTGTACAGTCGATCAATTCATACTTGTAATTTTAAGTCAAGATCTCTAAACCCCAAGTATCTACTGATTTCCTGGACCCCTTGCTTTAGCTCTGTTGTCGTAAGGTGGCCTGGTCATCTCGTTCCAGACTCACCAGGTCTTTCCATTTCCTTTCACATGCAAGGTCTCCATGCAGTATGGTACAGGATGGCTGCCTTTCCTTTCTGAGAGTTGTTCATGTCAACAGTCCCTCACATCCCTTCCTCATTGGCTTGTGTTATTGTCAGCTGTGTGTCTGTTCTTTCCACAGACAGGAAGATCCTTGCCTCACCACAGTGTGTGACAGTTGGGTATTTTTCAAAGTTTTATGTTCTTTGTAAAATGGAACAAAAGAACATTCGTTAAAAAAAAATTAGCAAAATGGTGTAAGTCTAGGGAGACCGATGCCCTGGGTCTCTGTTATGCTAGAGTTGTTCAGGCTGTCATTACAAATCTGGGACAGTTCCCTGGCCCCTTGTGCCAGGCCAAGAAAAATACCAAAGGAATCAACTGAACTTTGTTAGGAAAATGGTCATAGTTATCAAAGGCAATCCTGTAAGGCTATCTAACGCTAAATGTGTTACTTTTTCTTTTTGTTTCTCTACCTTGTATAACTTTCCCAAGCCCCAGGATATGGAAAGAAGGAGTGATTAGTATATGAAATATCAGTGAAAACCCTTCTTTTATGGTGTGCTATTTATATGTGATATAGGGGATTTAAATTTTAAATACATTTTAATTTATTTGTTGTATGTATATATGTGCATGTATGTGTGTGCATGTGTGTGTGTGTATGTATGTGTATGTGTGTGTGTGTCTGTGTGTGTATGTGTGTGTATGTGTATGTATGTGTGTATGTGTATGTGTGTGTATGTGTATGTGTGTGTATGTGTGTGTATGTGGATGTATGTGTGCATGTATGTATGTGTGTGTATGTGTGTGTATATGTGTGTATGTGCATGTATGTATGTGTGTGTATGTGTGTGCATGTGTGTGTGTATGTGTATGTGTGTGTATGTGTGTGTGTGTGTGTGAGTGCATGTGACATGGTGCTCAAGTGGAGATTAGACTACAACTTTTGGGAGTTTGTTCTCTCCTTCTATTATATGGATTCAAGAGATTTAACTTAGAAAGTCCTTCTCAGTGGCAACTGCCTTTGCTGATTTAGTCATTTCTCTGGCTAAGGGTGTTTCATAAAGAAGTCTTTAATGGTATCACATGTGGGAATTTATATCAGGAACATAGTAGGAAACCTTTATTATATATCAGTAACAATATTCCGTGAAGAAACTGTAGAGTTGGCTAGCAAATCATACTTAGTAGGCAAGCTTGAGCTGTTTCAGGGTCAATACTGTCCAATGACATTGGGAAGAAGAATAGAAAATAGCTTCCTGCTCCGAATGTTCCCCAAGCTCTGCATGCAAGTATCATATAGCTGGCTGCCTTAATTAGGGTTTACTGCTGTAAACAGATACCATGACCAAGACAACTCTTATAAGGACAACATTTAATTGGGGCTGGCTTACAGGTTCAGAGGTTCAGTTCATTATCATTCATTATCATCAAGGTGGGAACATGGCAGTATCCAGGCAGGCATGGTGCAGGAAGAGCTGAGAGTTCTACATCTTGTTTCAAAGGCAAACAGAAGACTGGCTTCCAGGGAGCTAGGATGAGGATCTTAAAGCCCATGCCCATAATGAAATACTTCCTTCAACAAGGCCACACCTACTCCAATAAGGCCACACCTAATAGTACCACTACCTGGGCCAAGCATATTCAAACTATCACACTGACCAATTCTGGGGCCACTCGGCAAACACTGTGTTAATCACACAACAAAACTTGCCTTCACTAACCTCCACGAACACACATATCCAAGATCATACCCGCTAACATCCTTGGGAATCATTCACATTATCATGCTACATATGACTGGAACTTTCAAATCCTAGTTATAGTTTGTCTGGACAAGGTCATTTTTGCTTTTACTTTTAAGATTTAATCTTTAGATCACCACTTCTACTTGGGTGATTTCTAATACTGGTCGAGGAGCCAGACCAATATAAGTTTCACTTATGACATTCCAAATATCAGGGGTGTTTGTATTCTTAAGTATTGTGGTTAGTAACAGAGAATGGTTTTAGTGAACTATGAAATACAACTTGGGACTAGGTTTGTGGGCAATGTGGTATCAATATTGGAAATACAACCATGAAGGATGCTGTGAGTCCTATCCCTCTTCTGCCTTTGCCAATTAAAGGCCTATAGCCTACTGTGTGCTTGGCTGGGGTTATGACCTACTGCTCTTAAAATCCACTCCATCAGCTTCTGCACTCTTCTGGTTTCCTTCAGCTATCCACTTCATTAAGATTATGGCTCATTTAAACACCTACATAAATGAAAAAAAGAATCACTTGCCTCAGAGTGGAGCTGAAAATAATGAACAAGGACTTGCATGTTCTTAGGAAAAGAGAGGTTTGAGGAATGACAGAGCAGAGTTGAGGATCTAGACCTTATGGGTCTGGCAAGGGCAATCTTTCCACATTTTTGTAAGAGGAATCGGTCTTGTCCTAGTTTGTCCTGTTTCTAAGCACAGGCTCAATGGTGAGCAGCAACCTTGCTCTTCCACATCTGCTCTTGTTTGGGACAACACCAGTGCTCATCCCTTTAGTGAGTAAATGAACAAACAACCAGATAAATAAACTACTGTTTTGCTCTAGGTTAAGCAGAAATGAAATGTTGCTTGACATTTTTCAACAGATTATGTTGCTGTCATGCAGACAGAATCTGAAGGTCAGACTTGGGGGCTTTCTGTGAAGAGGGAGAAGCAGAGTGGAGACAATGTTTATATCATCTTGCCTTGTTTGTTCCACCTGGATTAATACGCCCTTAGAAACAGTGAAAGGTCTTCCTTATTATATTCATTGTTAACTAATTTGGCTACATCAGGTTTGTTGTTTCCGTTTTACAAATGGAAATAGTTCATAATATATTATGTGTTGAATGTGTACTGGCTTTCCTTTCTATGGTGTGATAATTCTCCTTGCAATGTTTTAAACCCTGAGATCTAATTTAAACAATATTAAAAGATACATTTGGATAGATTCCTAAGAACGTTTTGAAAAGAGTAACTAGACGATATATAAAATTTTTTCTAGAATCGATATGCAAAAGTGAATTTCTTAACGAACAATTTAAAAAGATGTATTTACCTTATATTGTTTGTATGAGTGTTTGCCTGCTTTTATGTCTGTATACCATATATGTGCTTAGTACCTACAGAAGTCAAAAGAGAGTGTTGGATTCCCTGGATCTGGAGTGACAGATGACTGTGAGCCACCATGTTTGTGTTGGGAACTGAATCAGCTCCCTTGCAAGAACAGCCAATGATTTTAACTACTGAGCAATCTTTCCAACCTTTCAGAACCTATATTTTAATGACAGTGATGTGCATTAAAGTCTGTAAACACTAGTTTAACAGGACCAGCAGAATTATATCAAAATAGTCCCAGGAATGGCATATCAGAAGCTTGACTGACTACCCAAGGGTCTTGTGGACTCTTACTCTATATTCATTTTCAGTTTTATTTGTAAAAGGTGTGTGTGTGTGTGTGTGTGTGTGTGTGTAAGTCTGAAGACAACTTGGGGAACTGGTTCTTTCCTTCTACCATATAGGGTTCTGAAACTGAACTCTGGTTGTCAGGCTTAGTGGCCTTTACCTGCTGAGTCATCTGGCCAAACTACAAAAGTATAGAATTTATATAAAGTATCTTTTTGACAATTTCTGGAAGCTTCAGTAAGTATCTTTATGAAACTGTTCACAGATAATTGAGAAACCTGACTACCAGAATCCCCATGAGGTAGCTGGCCTCGCTAGTTACTCACTTGTTCCCTAGCTCAATTACTCTTTTTTATGAACTGCAAACTAGGAGGTGTCTCTAAGACTACTGACTACCACATTCCAAAGTTCAAGGTAAGGAGCTGAAGTGTCCTAGTTTTCCTGTGCTTAGGGTGTTGATTTGACCATAAAGGTCCTAGGACCTTTTCCTTGAATTATCTGAGATAAATCTACTGCTTTAGTTATATGTTGTATCCGCTTCATCCACAGGTGACCCACTTCTCATTGAACTCTAGCTGGGGGCTAACACAATGGCAGAATCATTCCAGTGTCTCCATGTCATTTTTCCATAAATGTCCTACATGCACTAAAACTCCTCTTTACCAAATATTTTTACAAAGAAAAGCTTTTACTTTTGCATATAACTAGTACTTAATGTGTATGTATGTTTGTATAGTGTGTATAAGTGTTTGAATATGTGTGCTATTTTACAAGTTGATTGCTACAGGCACTTTAGAGTGAACAACAGACACTTCCACTCCTTTGATACTGGTGTTCAAGTTTAATCTTGAGAAAGGAAGGTAGAGAGCTCTGTACAAATGTCACTTAATGTTATCAGTGAGGAGAGGGAGGTCAATGATTGTGTTGTACTTCAATTAAAGGGACTTGGATATGCAAAACAGAGACTAAGAGGAAGTTACTCAGGTTCCTTCATAGAAGTCAGGTGTGTACTGTTAAATATTTACAAACTAAACTCACCTCCTAGGAGATAAACCCTTGACACATGGCATTCACAATATCTGACTCTAGATAGACACTCTTACTTTGGTTGATATAAGCAATCAACATGACTTGAATTAGCTTGCAACACTTTCGGGATTTAATGTAAGTAGCCTGCTGGTGGCTGGTAGGAATACACAGTATTTGAAAGAGATTCAGAAGCCATGGAAATAAATGTCCACTTGAAGCATTCCTGGAACAAGAGATAATTGGTTCAAGTCCAAAGGCAGCTTGGGGCCAAAGTACTGCACTTCTCACAAGCCTGCTTAGAGCATGGTCTCTATGGGGCAGTACTGCCTCCTAGAGGATCTCTTTCTCTTCCATCGAAGTCTGCAAGGGTAGTTTTTGTCTACACATTGAACTGGGGGGAGGGGTGAGGATGGGGTTCACAGTGATTATTGGCTAAGGATCCAGATAGAGTACATTCTGCTAAGACTACATTTGGCTGCATAACAGAAAGTTGTGAGTTTTGAAAACCTTCTTGTGGTTCATCAGATAATCTTCCAGGTTTGTTTGCTGTTGTCTTAGGACAAACAACAATATGAACTAACTAGTAACCTCAGAGCTCCTAGGGACTAAACCACCAACCAAAGAGTGGGACTAATGGCTCCAGCAGCATATGTAGCAGAGGGTGGCCTAGTCGGTCATCAATGAGAGGAGAGGCCCTTGGCCCTGTGAAGGTTCTATGCCCCAGTGTAAGGGAATGCCAGGGCCAGGAAGCAGGAGAGGGTAGATTGGTGAGCAGGGGAGGGGGGAGGGAACAGGGTTTTTTTGGTTTTTATTTTATTTTATTTTATTTTCTATTTTTTCAGAGGGAAACTGGGAAAGGAGATATCATATGACATGTAAATAAAGAAAATATCTAAAATAACAAAAAAAGAACCTGCTTAGAGAGTTGCAGAGACAAACTATGGAGCAGAGACTGAAGGAAGGATAATACAGAGACTGCTTCACTTGGGATTCCTTTCCGTATTCAATCATCAAACCCAGACAGTATTGTGGATGCCAGCAAGTGCTGGTTGACAGGAGCCTGATATAGCTGTGTCCTGAGAGGCTCTGACAATGCCCAACTAATACAGAAGTAGAGACTCACAATCATCCATTGGACTGAGCATAGGGTCCCCTATGAAGGAGCTAGAGAAAGGACCCAAGGAGCTGAAGGGTTTGCAGGCCCTTAGGATGAACAACAATATGAACTAACTAGTACCCTCAGAGCCCCCAGGGACTAAACCACCAAACAAAGAACACACATGGGGGGACTCATGGCTCCAGCAGCATGTGTATAGCAGAGGATGGCCTAGTTGATCATCAATGGGAGGAGAGGCCCTTGGTCCTGTGAAGGTTCTATGCCCCAGTGTAGGGGAATGCCAGGGACAGGAAGCGGGAGAGAGTGGGTGGGTGAGCAGGGGGAGGGGGGAGGAAACAGGTCTTGTTTTTTGTTTTTGTTTTTGATATTTTTTTTGGAGGGGTAACCAGGAGAGGAGATATCATTTGAAATGTAAATAAAGAAAATATCTAATAAAAAAGGAACCTGCTTAAAAATTATTTGGACAGAACCACATCACTTTTCTTTCTGTTTTTCTCTCCTTTCCTTCCTTTCTCTTCACCTTTTGACTGGAGCTTAATGATGATTTAAGAATAAAGCTATTGTGTAAGTTGAGAGCTATGTGCACTTTGGGCTTCAAACTCTCACCAAAAGGTACGTTCATCCAAGTCTGAGATAGCAACAACACTTTAAGCATTTAAGTATAACACCACACACCTGTATCTGATAGTGCTTATAACTACTTCACCCCTTTTGGTTCTGTTCAGAATGAGTAGATACCTATGTGTAGATACTTAGAAGGCTTTATGTCTTCCAGCCTGAGAATCTAAATTAGAAACACACACTTCTCATTATTATAATTTATTACTTATTTCCTTTTATATAGAGTATCATATACATATATACTTAAAAGTATTACTGATATAAATGAAATCTGTCCTAGTTAGGTTTAACCATCAACTGGACATAGCTTAAGAATCATATAAGAAGGGAGTTTCAACTCTGTGTGGGCTTCATCTTGATTGTTAATTGATGTAGGAATGTCCAGCCCGCTGTGAGTGGCACCTTTCCTCAGGAAGATGGCTCCAGGTATTATAAGAAAGCTAGCTAACCATAAGTCTGTGAATGAGCCAGCAGGGAGCACTCCTCCAGGGTTTCGGTCATACTTCCTTGGCTGTGAGTTCCTTGGTTAGAAGTAAGGCTCTGAAGTAGCAATCAGGCCTGCCTTTAGTTCCTGCCCTGACTCCCTTTGATGACAGACTCTAGCCTGCATGCTGACACAAACCCTTTCCTTTCCTAAGTTGATTTTGGTCAGAGAGTTTAATGTCAGCAACAGAAAAGCAAACTAGAATAGGGTCTACTGGGAATCACTTTAGGCAGATCGCAGCTGTATTGTACAGCACAGCAGCTATACACCAGGAGCAGTGATACTCTGTTTCAAATCTGCCTGCACCGGTTGCCATTTGAGCTGATTATCCTGAAATCACTTAAAGGGCTACTCAGGGGCAGCTCAGGGGACTGGGCTAAAAGCTGTGCTCTCGGGCGGGCGGTGGTGGCGCACGCCTTTAATCCCAGCACTTGGGAGGCAGAGGCAGGCGGACTTCTGAGTTCGAGGCCAGCCTGGTCTACAGAGTGAGCTCCAGGACAGCCAGGGCTAAACAGAGAAACCCTGTCTCAAAAACAAACAAACAAACAAAAAACAAAACAACAACAACAAAAAAGTTGTGCTCTCTGCTGCATGCTTGACTGCAAAAGACATCCAGAATTTAGCTTGTCTTATGTTAGTTCTTCCATTTCTTCATTTCTTCAGTGGAGTGACTCAGGTCACCCACAGTTTGTGGAGACACTTTTGTTGTATTACTAGATTGTTGGAACCCAGATCACTATCATAAGAAGGGACATTTTAAGATAGAAGAGAAGGAAAAAAAAGTATACAGGTCATGTCAGCATTCCATCAAATTACTAATACCAAGAAATTGAAAGAAAAACTTATATTAGTCACGAGAGACCATTCAACTTGTGAACATGTATGTATTAACATGTGCATGTACACATATAAAAGTAGTACTCGCAAATAGTCTATCTCTTAATGTGAGGAATCAGCAGTTTTAATTGGTAAATGAACTTTTGTATTTCCAGAATTAACACAACTCTGCCTTCTGCTTTAAAAACATAGTAAATGTTGTTGGATCTGCTAATTCTCTGTTAAGAGGTTTGAACTGTGAGTCTCTGCTCCTGATGGACATTGTTCTGGATATACTCATGGCTCTCTGTCTTCCCTGCTACTTCATCCTCTCTGGCAGTGCCAGTCTCTCCATCCCTGGCCTTTCATTTGTGATCACTGTTCACACTGGAAGTTTAGGTTAGCTTTCTTGAAGGGCTGGTGTTTGGGTTGTTGATTCTCCATTGTGCCTCTGTCCCTCCTTTGTAATTTCTACATTACACTCCCCACCTAACTTATTATAGGGCTCTTTCACACTGTCTTACTGTTGCTGAGTAAATAATACAGACCTTTTTTTTTTTTTTGTACAAAATTTAAGGATCTAAGCAGCTGGGGGTATAGCTCAGTGGTAGGATATTCACCAACCATGCTCAAAGACCTGTGTTTACTTCCCAAGACACAGGGAATTGTGGTGAACATCTCTGTTCCCCAGAGTCAGGAAAAAGAGGCAGGATGAGGTCCTCCTCAGCTACATACTGAACCCTGTATGTGATGTGCCAGCATGCATGTTCATTCTTGCTGAGTTATCAGCATTATTTTTCATTGCCTTTTTAAAAATCAATATATAGAATTTTATGTGGATTTTAATGAAGTTTTTCAGCTACTATTTTCTAACTTATCTTTATGGTTTTTGGCACAGATCCTTTGACATTTAGGAAAATTTTCCATATAAATACATATGTATTTGGGATTATGTATATGATTAGGGAGTCCAGTAGCACCTGGGAGAATGCATGTTCTGTGTGTTCAGATTCTAGGTCTGCTCTCTGATAAGCCCTGTGCTGACCTCCTCCAAGGTCTTTACTACTACTTTTGTCCTTCTGACCTCTCCGTGATTGAGATACCCAGCTGCTGCGAGTTAATCAATACCCCACAGCTCTATCACTCTCCCTTCTTATTTTTATAAACCCGGCTGCCGGCATGACATCTTTACCGGGCTTTGGAGGCATGGGCTCAGCTTTGTCACCCTAGTATCTCCCGGTGTGGCAGTCGTTGAAGGAGTCAGTGTATAAATGGGCGCGCTGGGAAGGCCGAACGGATTTATTAATCTGACTTTTTGTGCAAAATGGAATACCACAGTCACGGAGTGATCTAAAAGACTGCACAGGAATGGATTAGGCCTGACAAAGCTGGCCATTAACCATGGCTTCACAATAGGGCGAGGATCTTGTAACTTCAGTCCTGGACCCTCCATCAAACCGTGTTTACTATCATGGCAGCGTAGGGTTTCAGATGAAAGCAGTGGGAGTTCCAGGGTCTGGAGTCATGCCTGTTAGCTAAGTGAAAGGCATTTCACACGTTTGCTTTTATCAGTTTATTCATGCTGATAGGTGCTTTTAGAGAGAATTCACAGTTCATGAAAGGCTCTGAATGAAAGGAGCCAGTGAACAAAGTCTTCTGTCTGTTTGCAGAATGTGCCTTGCACGGGCATCAACAGGCTCCCAAACTTCTCCTGAGTGTTTGAACATAAATGGGGAAGAGTCACGAAAGGGATTTCCTTATGTAACTTGAGTTCATCAGATTAAATCAGCATTTGCTCTCACACTTTGCTTCCAGCCACATATTTAATACCGAGGCTCATTTTATAGGGAAGCTAGTGATGCTTGAGACCATTCAAGGATCTGTAAGGTTTTCAGAGACTCAGCCTTCACTGTGCTCCAGTTGAGCATCACTGCAACTCAAACATGCCCTGTGTGGAAGGCTCACCGTAATATCAACTGCTTAAGAAGTGAAACAACAGCTTTATGGTAGTCATTCTTTACTTAGCACATAAATAATCCTCCGAATCTCTGATACTGTACTGTGAGGTTTCAGAATCTTCCTTTCAAGCCCCAAATGCTTCCTAGCCCCCACCTTCCCACTGATTTGCCATCCGATGCCCTGTGCCTATCCCTGATTCCAGAGCTGTTCTTTGCCCATGTCTTAAAAACAAAACAAAACAGAACGCAAACAAAAAAATAGCTCATTGTAGATGCTATGATGATTGAACTTGGATAGATCGTATATTTAAAAGTGTTCTTGAATGAGAAGCAATAAGTCATGACCTGGAACTCAGAGACTAGGAGAGGATGTTAGAGTCCCTAAGTTACTGGAAGTTAGGGACCACCTGATATGGGTTCTGGGAACTGAACTTTGCTCCTAACCACTGGGCCATCTTTTCTGTATCCCCAAATTCCTTAACTTATTATTTAAAGCTGACTAGAAGAAAATGGAAATAGTGTATATGTTCGTGAGACTTGATTTATACTTATGTAGGGGCAATGAAGTATTTTAACAATAGTTCAGATACTTTTAATCTTCAACATTTACAGTATGCAAACGTTAGTTACTCCAAAAGTTACATGCTATTTTAAAACTGTAGAATTATAAGAAAAAAAGCTAAAAATTTTAAGATAATTTTAATTGATTCCACAAGATAAATATCTCCCATTATTTTAATTTACAATAAAGTGAAATTACTCCAGTTGCTTATATCTTTTTCCTGAATATATCAACACATTTTCCATAAATTATTTTTTTATTCTGAGCAGAATTGTGAGGCAATGATGGAGGCATTTAACATAATAGTTACAAACCTATCATTACAAACCAAGCACCCTGTAAATATTTTGTTCAGCTTGTTTTAATCTTCTTAAAGGTGATACTCTCATGATCACTTATACTTGCAATAATAAATGCACCCAGCTTTCCTGTCTGGGCTTCTCCCATGATGTACTCAGCTTTCCCATCCACGTTTCTCCCATGATGAGCCCAGCTTTCCTACCTGGCCTTCTCCCATGATGCACAGCTGTACTGTGCTTCCCCCATGATGCACCCAGCCATCTCCCCTGGGCTTGTCCCATATGCTTCAAGTTTCCCCGTACTTTCTGTGTGCAGCAAAGCTGATTGTTTAGTTCCATACCTCCATTTATCTGAACTAAAATGAGAGCTGGTTCTTTCTGGTGTTGTTTGTTGTGTTTAGTAAAGCAGCTGGGCTGGGGTTGGAACTCCCAGGGAGCGTCTCTAACTGTTCTTTCTTGCTTATGTAGCATGACATTTAGCTCCCTTTCCACATTCAGAAACACACCTCTGCCACACTTTTCTCTTGCTCATCTTTGATCTTCCAATTTCCTCTCTTAATTATTTGTAGAAGTCTCTTGCCACTGGCCAATTTTGAGTCAGTTACGATCCTCTTCCACAGCCTGTGTTTTTATGTCTAAATAACGAACAGACCATTAAGTTGTAAGAATGGAAACACCAAGCTTTCTCATAAGCATCAGCTTCTCACAAATTTTTAATGTTCAAATTCAATACTTTTTGAATTTATGTTGATTTTATTTTTTAAAAAAGTTCTTTTGTCCCACTTTAAGGCCCAGTTTTGAGCATTGTGGGTCCACACTCCATATGTGCAGCTAAAAGCAAAGGGAGTAAAAACTTTGGCAAAATAAAAAGTTTTGAATATGCAGCAAACAAAAATAATTTAAAATTAAATCCATAATAAATCTGAGGTGCTTCTGGTAAGTACCCACCTGCTGTACACCATGCAACTTCACTATAGCCTTGATTCTGGCTTGATTCTGGATAGCTAGCATGCACATTCCACGATGATCATGGAGCCGTACCAAACAATGCTGACCAGTGTGCAAAACACCACAGTGTGCATTCACGATTTGCATACTGTAGCTGACTCCTTACCACATGAGTAGCAAGTTAGTGCATCTTTGGACCGTATTGGCATAAAAAAAAATTTTTGACTTAAAATTTTGCAGTTTGAGGTGTTGATTGTAAGCCGCCTTTCCATCCAGCAGAAATAAGGAGGCAAACATGAGCCCTTCTCCAAGCAGATTTTATTCAGAAACCCTTATTTTACTTCTTCTTAATAATATCTCTAATCTCATCTAGTATCTCTAGTAGTCTTTAGCAGTCTCTCTAATCTCCTCAGAAGTCGACGTTGACGCCCCTCAATCCCCAGCCTTCACAGGTTAAATACTTTTCCTGGTCCCAATCAGCATCAGCTACGTGGCAAAGCATAATAGGCTGTGGGAAATTCATAGCAGCTTGCATCACAAACTGGAGGCACTCAGCTTCTCCAACTAATGGCTTGATTATCAATGCTCTCTGCTTTGGCCAGAGACCAGGTGTTTAGTATATATGTATATAGGGTGGCAGCTGCGGCTCCCCACAGTTGATTAGAGTTACATCATCATCATCATCAACAACAACAACAAAACAATGAAACCAAACCAAAGTCAAAACCAACAGCTTTTAAATGAATTTGCCTGGGACTAGGAAAGAATTTCCAACAATTTATGAAATAGCCCTAAACATGTTTCTGCCATTTTGTGCAAAATATTTATGCAAAGAAGCTTTCTCAGCATTGACAATTATAAAATCAAAATATCAATTAACCCTGAAAAGTGGTGAGGATTCTGTATATTTTATAATATCAAATATTCAGCTGAAATTTAATTATTTATGTAAAAAACCAAGCATATTGATTTCATTTATATAAAAATTTCCTTTTATTCTTAATAAACAGAAAGTTGTATGAGTAGAATAATCTTAAAGATGATTTTCTGTAAGTGATTGATTTGTATATTTATTATTCCTGATGTACTGGGTGTCTTAGAGAGTGTCCTATTGCTGCAGACTCTATGACCACACACCTCCTATGAGAGGAAGCATTTAATTAGGGCTTGCTTACATTGTGAGGCTTAGTTCATTATTAGCATTGCAGTAAGCATGGAAATACAGTAGACATAGTGCTGGAGAATTAGCTAAGTGCTCTACATCTGGGTCTGCAAGCAGTAGGAAGAAAAGGACATTGGACCTGGCTTAACCTTTTTAAAACCACTTTCTCCAATGAGGCCACACCTACTCCAAGAAGGCCACACATCCTAATCCCTGTCAAGTAGGTCATTTCTTGGTAACCCAGCATTCAAATATATGAGCCTAGGAGGGGCCATTCCTATGCAAATCAACTCATTTGAGTAGCATGAAACCCTATCAAGTGCAAAAGAGTCAGGAGAGAAAAATGCTTAAAATGGCTTGCTTTAAATTGGACAAAAATGTAAACTTATGTAAGAAGTATTTGAAGGAGATGTCAGTCATTGTGCTAGAGAGATGGCTCAGAGGTTATGAGCATTGGTTGCTCTTTTAGAGGACCAAGGTTTAATTCCTAGCACCCACATAGCAGTCCACAATCATCTGTAATCCCAGTTCCAGATATCTAATGTCCTCATGGGCACAGCACACACAGGGTACTCAGGCATATATGCAGGCAGAACACTCGTACCATACATATAAAATAAAATAAAGGGAAAAAAGATGTCAACCACAGTAAATAAATAAAATGGCAAAGACATACCTCAGGGACAAGCAAGAACTTCAACTCTCATTTATGCCAAGTCGGAAAATGTTAGTGCAGATGCTGTGAATAGACACAAAACAGTAGTGGAGCGAGAGCTGGTGAATTAATATGCTCATGTTTTCTATGTGTGGCACACTTTTTCCATGCCCTTAAGGCCAGGAGCTTTGGATTTTTTCGTTCCTGTCTCATTTTTACATGTCCCAAACAAAGACATTAAATCTAACATCCTTTTCTATCTGGTGTAACAGGGAAATTTTCTTAATGGAAGAATTAGAGGGAAAACGACTTTTAGAACCAAGAGAGACTAGAAGCATATAAAAATGAAAGGCTTGCCTAGGCAAATGCATTGGGTGAGAAAACACCCGGTCCATCTGAAAGATTGGTTACTGGATTCCCATCTCCCAGATTCTACAATATTTAATTGTAGAGGGAGCAAAGCTGCCAGATTCCAGGGTCCAGGCAGAGTGAGGCAGATGGAGAGCAACTGATAACAAGAATGGACTGATTGCCATCTTCAGAAGTAGCTTCCAGACCTCAGTTCCTGGAGGGAACCCTGGGATCCAAGCAAATCACAGAGAAGGGAAATCAGGAGTAACTTAAAGCCAAGATTAAGTTCCTTGCCATTGAGCTCAGCTGGGATATCAGGGTTAGGTGTTGTTATTTCGAGGAAAGAAAAGGAAATGGGATTTTTCTTTTGGGGAGACAATTTATTAATTTATTCAATTTATTAATGTACATATTCTGGTATATCTTCTCTGTGATGTATACCTTCCTATGAGCTCTCTTGGTAGATATTTTAACAAGACTATCAGAATCCATTGGTGTAATACAAAAGTATCCAGAGTCATCCTATAACATTCTTCTTTTTGTTACAAATATTAAGTGTAATGTGGATTAAAGGGCAAGATCTTGGCAGTTAACAAAATTGCCTGAGAGTACCTGGGTTCTTTGTGCTCAACCTGGTTATGTGAGTTACACATGTTCTAAATAGTTTATAAAACAGAAGTTTCTCCTGTGGGTTGAGATGTTGGGAAGAAAACAAAACGATGAATAGGTACCAAACCCATCCTATGGAATGAGAACAAAGCACATCTAATGACCCATGTCCTTAAGCATAAGGACACAGTCACCTTGGACAATTTCTGTGTGCAGTAGCCATGAGACTGAGCCCATTTATTCTCTGGAAGGCCTGAGGAGCCTTCCTGCGAGTTGTTGTCAGAGATGGAGCTTTAGTATCTGGATACTGAGAGATGATTAAAATATGTCATGTATCTCTATTCCAGAGAGTCCAATATGTCATTCCAGTCCTCATGAACTGCAAGTAGCAATTTAGCCAGTCACTGAGGATTATCTCTGTGCCACTTGTGACTCCATAAGATGTGAAAGCAGGTGAAGTTGGGGCCAGGAATCATGTGACTGATGATTCCCCTGCAGAATCCTTTCCTCACCTACCTCTTAGCCCTGTCTCTTGCAATCCTACTTTGGGGTATTTTGTTCTGCTTTGTTTTGTTTTCTTTGTGACACTTCTAAAGTCCTCTGTGTAACACACACATCCAGCACAGTTTTGTCCTGGATGTGACTGGGGCGACAAGGGAACGAAGAAAGGACAGACACATACAGAAAAGCCAGGGCAGTGTGGGCCATGCGTGCTCTGATAGAGAGGCACTAACTAATGTGCAACGAACTGGACCCTCTGTGTGTTTCCTATGTACGGCACAAGGAGGGAGGGTTAACTCATCTCAGCAGGTCTGTAAGGGTTTACACTCAGCATGTAAACATTTGGGACCAGCAAGCTGTGGTCAGTCTGTGCTTTCTGTACACTCTTGTCAACATTTGCACTTGGACCAGAGGAAGACTTTGCCAATTCCTGTGAGTCTGAGGCATTGGTTCTTGTCAATATTACATATCACTCAGGACTTCATCTGCTCCTTACACATTTGCTCAGGGCTTCCCCAGCTCTCCATGGCTTTCTTCCATTTGCAATCCGTGTTCATTGCTACTCACTTCACAAAGAACTCGAGCATCCCATCATTCTCCTGTAGCCTTCATTATTGTTCCCATGGGTCTGATGATTCTTGTTTGCAGTGTTGGAGGCTCAGAACAGACACAGCACTCACAGAGGTTCTGCCATGGAAGGGGAAAAGAACTTCCACCATTCACAGCATGTTCTACTGAACATAATCAGAAAATAAATACTAAAGTGTTCACCCACAGAGCCTAGAGGGATGGCTCAGCAGTTAAAAGCTTGTGCTCCTTTTGCAGAGGACCTGAATTCCAACTCCAGATCCAAGGGATTTAACATTTTCCTCTGATCTTCAGGCGCGCACGCACACACACACACACACACACACACACACACACACACACAAATAAAAATAGAATATTTTAAAAAGGCACATTCATATTTTTCTCTGCAACTGGATTATATAGCATTATCCACTCTCTTCCCTACTTGTAGAATAAGATGTTTATATGATGATTGAGTATGTTTATCCAAAACATTGTGAAAGTCTTTTTTTGAAGAGTAGCCAAATTAGTCAACTTGTAAATAACTTCCAAAAATTTATGGTCTGGGGATACATTTAGTGGTGCTGGGGGTGGGGGTGGGTCCATCCCCAGCACTGCAAAGAAGAGCAAAATCTCAGACCTACAAACAAGCAAAACAGAAAGACTGTATTTAATCAAACACATGGCTACATTCTAAAGCATTTCAGGAAAACTGTTGAGAAAATATTTTTCTCTAGGAGTTCCGTGTCTGTTGGCCGTCTTCATGGATGACATGTCCTAGAAATCTTGATGGTGTTCTCAAGTGAACCCTAGTGCAGGTGCACCCATGTGGATGGGTCTAAGATCTAGTTATTATTAGTTTCTCTGACTGGTCAAAGGAAAGGTTTCTCTGTCCCAGCAATCCCTCATGCCAGTTTCAAAGCAGAATCTTCTGCAGGATTCTGAAAGTAGGCTAGGAAAAAAAGGAGAAGGATGGTAGACCCTGGGTCCTGTAACACAATCCTCTAAAGAAAGTTGCGGCTGTTGTCATTTTCCCTACCAGTGCACCGATGCCCACATTTCTTTCTCCCCCTTCCTGTCCCACACATCTACAGGTGTGTGCTTAGGCTCAGGTGGGACCTAATTGTGCAGACCAGGTAGAAACTCTTCAGTCTGTCCCTTTCTTCCTTCCCTGAAGGCAGCCTTGCTTCCTGTCCCACACGTCTACAGGTGTGTGCTTTGGCTCTGGTGGGACCTAATTGTGCAGACCCAGTGGAAACTGTGTTTCTACTCTTCAGTCTGTTCCTTTCTTCCCTCCCTGGAGGCAGCCTTGGTTCTTGAGGAATTTCTAAGGTTCATATTTTGAAGTATTTCTCTTTTTCTTCTCAGACTCTGGACACACTCATGAGAGGCAAAGCGTTTAGCATAGGCTCCATTTCTCTACAGGCCAGTGGGATTCGTCATTCATGGAGTTTTTGGGTTTTTTGAGAGAAGTGCCAGCAGTTGTATGTTGTAGTTAAGCCCACTTCTACCTTCCAGTCCCATGCTCCTAGAAATAAGACTCAGACTAAAAATATATTTACAAATACCTTGGCCATATAGCTAGGCTCTTTTATGACTAGATCATAACTTAAGGTAACCCATTTATTTTAACCTAAATTCTGCCACTAGGCTGGTTCCCTGTGCTCGGGTACCATGCATCTATTACCTCACACCTTCTCAACAAATCTTGCCCCCCGGCTCTATCCCAGAATTCTTTTCTTCTCCTGGATGTCCCACCTCTATTTTTTTGCCTAACTCATAGGCCATAGGGTTTTTTTTTTAATTGACAGGTGATGCATCCATATAATATGCAAGATATTCTCTCTATTGTTGTATTGTTGACTTCTCTCAAATGTATTTGTATGTGGTGGCCTTTGAACTTATAGACAGTGTCTCCTGGAATAACCATTGCCCGGTATCCTCCCTGGAAATGTTCAGGTTTTGAACAGTGAGTGACTGATTTTAGATGCAGAGGGGCACTGGGTAGGGAAACGTCTGGAAAAAGACTTCACTGAAGCATTTTTAACCACATAGCTCTAGGCTTTCTGGCGCCTTTATTACAAGAAATTGTACAACTTTATTAACTTATTTTTCTTAAAGCTGACGATTATTCATGCAACCAGTGCTAGAGCAAGCCCTTGGCTCGAGGACATACTTAGGCAACAATGAACCTATGAGGGGATCTACTCCTGCAGATTTTTCTGTGTTTTAGAAACATCAGTACTTTTCTCTAAATTCCACAATATGCTCATTGTCCTCCTTGGCTCTGGAAGCCAGGGAGGGAAGGATTTTCTTTCTGTTTATATCCTAGAAGGAAGTTCTAAATGTTTCCTTTCTTCATCCCTGCATGCAAATAAGTTTCTCAATTCTAATATTTGTGTAAAGAAAGCAAAGGAAGTTGAATCGGAAATAGACATAATCCAGGCATTTAAAAATACTCAGAATGCTTTTTTTTTCTTTGCTGCTCATTTTAAAACAGGAAAATGGCATGGTTTTTACTAGGTGCTTAAATTAAAAAATGAAAAAAAAAAACTTTAGAAAAGTAGTTATAATGTGATTTGTGGAGGGCTGAGACATGTTTAGCTGTGGGGAACATGGTCTGCTCCTTATTCCTTATTAACTTTAGGTATATTTGCCAGCTTCATCTACTCCATTTTTCTGCTTTGTTCATAAACGTGCTGAAACAGGGGAGTGGCGTCCACATTCGACTTTGTGAGGAGAAACAGAAGCTCAGTTTAACCTGTGGTTTTGTACCAGGGTGGCAGCTCCTGAGGATGCCTGTCACCTCTGTCACCGTGGAATTTTTGTTTCCAATTATAATGATTCTCTAAATAATTTGAAAGAACAATAATTAGTCATGGATTTATTTTTCACTTGCTGTGTGGTCTTATCCTGTAGACTTTTAATTTAATCAAGTGAAGTTATTTCTAAGCTCCTAATTTGTACTTTTTCTGCACTCAAATGCCGACACCCTGTTGACCTAATTCTGTAACGTTCACTGTCACTCGCTGGTTTATCTATCCTCAAGTTGTTTCTTTAGCTCTTGTCATGTTCTCTGCACAGCTGCTCTCATTCACAGACCACCCATCTGGATGGAAGGTTTCAAATCTTCTGCTTCATCACAGTCTTCTAAAGTTGATCGGAGACTTAATTGTTAAGTCACATGATATTAAACCTGCCTCATTAATTGATCTGTTCAAATATACTTAAATGAACCCAAGCATGACCTCTCTACACCCCAAAGCTCATTCAGCTTTTGTTTGTTTTACACCTATCAGAGGGAGCTCCTATGGGAAGAATTTTTGAGTTCATCTATTGGTCAGAGCCAGTTTGTGACAAACTGTGTCTCAGGACCAAGGGAGACACATTTAGGAGAGAACACACGGAAACATGGATGGGCATCCATGACCCTTTCTGAGCCTGTCAAATTCAGGCTTTCCGTGGAATCACGAATGGCTCATGTGCTGGATATAGACACAAAGAAGACACTATTGCTTTGTGTCTGGCAAAAGGGATTTCAGTGTTGGCTGCCCTCAATGTGTGGCTGCTAAATTATGTCAAATAAAGGAATAACATATACAAAGTTTTCAAATGGAGTAAATTCAATGACTATGAAAGTATTATTTTAACAGCTTTGCTGAGAACATGCTACCGTAACATTCACCATTTAAAACACACACACTTCACTGATTTTCAATAACTTAGAGATGTGTAATAATCAGAACCATATCTTAATTTTAGAACAGTTATATCACTCTGAAAAGCAACTTGAAATACATTATCAGTTGCACCAATTCCCTTTCCAAAGTGCTTGGGAGTCTCTGAGCTCTGTGTCTGTGGATTTATCTGTTTTAGATAATTTACATAAAGGGAATTAGACTCTATGTAGTGTGAGGTGCTTAGCTTCTTCTGCTTAGTGAGGTGTGTCAAGGTTCATCTTTGTTATAGCATCTAGTAATACTTTATACATTTTACTTCTAGAAGAACATGCATTGAGTGGTCATAGACACCACATTCCACTATTTTACCTTCCAGTTGATGGACATTGAGACTGTCAATTACTTTTTTACTACATTTATGTTTTAAAGAGTACCTATAGATCAAATATCAAAATACTGAAAGAAATTATAGACTAAGGGGTCTCCCAGTGAGACGATATATTTATTTTCCCTTCTCATGCTAAATATAGTATGATATTTGTCTTATTGTGTTTATCCCTTTCATATAGTCATTAAATACAATCTGTTCAACCTATATAATTTTACTATATGTATGTTTTTAGGACTGACATTTGGCACTAGACAACCCTGGGGAAGATGACCTCTCTTGTGTTTACCTCCCTGTTTACCTTAATTGCTGATAGTGTAGGGCAGAGGCCTCATGGATTAGATAAGTATACAACTTAATAAGTGTATGCATATGCATATGTATGTTCACATGGAAACATCACCATTGCTGACTCAGTGAGTGTGTCCATCACCACTACCACAGCTTTCTCCTCCTCTTTCTGAATTTATTTCTCATTACTGTTCTCAGGGACTGCTAATCTGCTCTCTGTCATTGAACACTGGCTTGCATTTCCTGGACTTTTATATGAATGGAGTTATATCACATATGTATTTACTTCTGTCTGGCTTCTTTCATCAAGTATAATTAGTTTGAAGCCTGGGTACAGTGGCATGAATCAGTCACTCACTCTTTCACTGTTGTGTGTCACAGCCTTATGTGCATGGACTTCAGAGTGTTTACTTATTGAACTGTGATGAACATTTGAATTAGGTTCAGTGTTTGGTTGTTAGAAATAAAGCTGCATCGACACTAGGGTACATCTCCTGTTTGGGAAAGGGCAGTCCTTTCACGAGGAACCATCTAAGAGTTATACAGCCTGGTCCTACATCTGGTACACATTTACTAACATAAGGGATTGTTAGCTGGTTTCACAGTTGCATCATTTTCCACTCTGATGGTAGTGTGAAGAATTCCAGGTCGCCTCCACTTTACCCACACTTTGATCTGTCAATCAATTTTAAGCATTCTTAACACTCAGGCAGGATAGATTATATAGGATATGGATGTAACACAGTAGCTGAGGAAGCTTTTGAGG
Source organism: Mastomys coucha (assembly GCF_008632895.1). NCBI lineage: Eukaryota > Metazoa > Chordata > Mammalia > Rodentia > Muridae > Mastomys > Mastomys coucha. The sequence continues at coordinate 151,332,193 of NW_022196905.1, read as the reverse complement.
ACATATTTGAACTCTGTAGAACACAATATAATGTCCTTTCAAACATTTTGGTGGATTTTACTTGGTAAAATCTTACTTAAAAATTCAGGCATGTGTATACATGAGTCTAAATTTCCCTCAAGGATGTAGATCAATAGGCTAATTTGAAATGTGTGATTTGGTTTTCAATTGTTTAGGAATTCACCAAATGCTCTTATGTTATTTAATTTCAAGATAATTTCATTGTATTCAGAAAGAGCCTTATTTATTTATTTATTTTTAAGCACAAATGGTTCTTTCTGTTTTTTACTGTTTTTGTTGTTTGTTAATTTTATTTATTTATTTATTTTGATTGATTAATTTTATTAGATATTTTCTTTATTTACATGTCCATATGATATCCTCTTTCCCAATTTCCCCTCCAAAAAAAGGAATAAAATAAAATAAAAATAAAAATAAAAAAAACAAAACTAAAACAAACCCCTGTCCCCTCCCCCTTCCCCCTGCTCACCAACCCACCCTCTCCCACTTCCTGGCCATGGCATCCCCCTACACTGGGGCATAGAGCCTTCACAGGGCCAAGGGTCTTTCCTCCCATTGATGACTGACTTGACCATCTTCTGCTACATATGCTGCTGGAGCCATTAGTCCCACCATGTATACTCTTTGAATACTGGTTTAGTCCCTGGAAGCTCTGAGGGTACTAGTTAGTTCATATTGTTGTTCATCCTAAGGGGCTGCAAACCCTTCAGCTCCTTGGGTCCTTTCGACAGAACCTTATTTAAAAATTTACAGTGTATGAGATATGTTTTATGGTATATAGGGTGAATGTTCATCTTGGTAAATGTTTTGTAACCACTTAAAATAAATGTGTAAGGCCGGGCGGTGGTGGCGCATGCCTTTAATCCCAGCACTTGGGAGGCAGAGGCAGGCGGATTTCTGAGTTCGAGGCCAGCCTCATCTACAGAGTGAGTTCCAGGACAGCCAAGGCTACACAGAGAAACCCTGTCTCGAAAAAACAAAAACAAAAACAAAAACAAAAAACAAAAAAATAAATGTGTACACTATTGTTGTATAGAGGGCTGTATAAATGAAAAAAATTGAAAATAGAGTGTAAATCTTGTGCAACCTTAATGATTTAGATGTAATTTTATTAAACTAGTATTATAATTTCTCAATAGAGATGAATTCTTGTCTTATATATTCTATATTCTTTACGCTCTGTTACTCTGTGCATTTATACTGACTTGATTATTATCTGCTTTGGTTTTTTTCTCATATCTCTTTGTTTGGAACTTTTGTAGGATGGTAGTTTTCTTATTTTTTAAAAGGTAATTAGTTCTTTGAGTTTTTTTAAATTTCTTATCTTTACTCTATTAACTTCTGTTACAGTTACTCAGTAACTTCTGTCATACATACATTGGATCATATTATGTAGTTCCACAACACATTGGTGCAATTTTGTGTTTTTGGATTCCTATTTATCTTAGTATTTCATTTTGTATGGTCTTCATGTGTAGATGTTGGGTTACAAATATTTCTTTTGCAGTATCCAATTACTGGCTAGTCATGTCCAGTGTACTTTTCTGCTGCATTAGGGTTTATTCATGAGTAGCAAGCATATTTCAAAATATTCATTTTGAAAAATTTTAATTGACTTTTAAATCCTTAAAAAGTATTTCTTGTGTCTTTGTTTTAACTGTGAACATGTGTTATTGAGTTATGAACATGTTATAGTATCTGCTTTAAAGTCTTGTACTAGTTTGAGAATCAGTGTTAATTAGGGAACCTTATAGTTTTACCTATTTGTAGTATTTTCCCCTGTTAGTTTCCTTTTATTTTCTTGTTACTTTTGTTCAGAAATAAGGCACTATGCACTTAACCTTACTTAGTGGTGAATATTGTTTTAAAGATTTATCAGACAGGTGTAGAACAGTATTTTATATAGGACTTGCATTTTCTCATTACTGAAATGTTCTTTAATATTCTCTAGTCAGTGAATCATGAGGTTTGCTGTTCTCCTGGGAACAACCAGGTTACTGGCCCTGTGCCCATGCTGAACTCTTATACTAACAACCACTCCACACAGTTTTAGTCATTTTTTCAACCACTATAAGAAATATCTTAGAAAATAAAAATATGCAAAAGCAATGCTTTGCTCTTCTTCACAATTGCAGGTCTCTGATTTGTCTGTTCCACTATTAGAAGGGAACATTGCTTTCAGCATCTGCCCGGGAGGTAGAGTATTCTGGCTGAATGAAATTCCAGGTCCAAACTATCTGAGAACATTTTCCTATATCCATGGGCTGATCAAGTCAACAAGACAAATCAATTTTAGACTCTCTCACTCTCCATATTTGTTTCCTGGCATCTGTTGTTTGGCCAGCTATGTGCCTTATCTATTTTTACTGTTGTTGATTCAAATAGAAAAACAAGCTTTTGTTGTCTCATCTTGCTGGAAATATAGATCATCATCTAAAAATTGAATTTTATTATGGGACTTCTTATGGTTCTCACAGTTACTGGCTATTTCTAAATGACTATTTTAATTTATTATTGTGTATGTGTTCATGATACATGTATGTAGATATGCATACCATTGCACAGATGTAGAGGTTAATGAATTATTGTTCATTATGAACTTAATCTCTCCTTCCTTCTCTATGTGGGTTCTGGTCTTGAACTTAGATTATGACACATTGTCTTAAATTTTATTCTCTGTCAATACGGAGATACCTGAAGCAAAAGATAATTGCATATATGATTTTGGTGGCTATGTTAGATGTTCTTCCATTGATTAGTGTGGTACTATTCTGCATTCCTTCTAGTAATATTTTATAATGACATACTATTTATACAGTCCTCAGTATATATCCCAAAAGGAAGAAAGATTCAGTATTTAATGAAAATTTTACTTAATTTTTATTCATAGTCTACTCTCCTAACAGTTCTGCGACAGTTTTAGCAACAAAATAAACACAGGCTAAGTCTGTTTCCAGAGTTCATGACTGACTAGTTTTAGAATTGGGTTTTCTGCATGCTTAATTTGTCTATTTTCATATTAAAACTTCAAGAAGCAATAGACACAATTGTATTTTTCCATCGGAAAGGTGTGATTCTTTTACTGATTCAATTTCTTCTTTCTGGTTTAATGGTTAAGTTTATTTGGTCCTTTCTAAAGGTCATTGTCCAATAGAATGTTTTAATTACTATGCTCTGCTCCCAAGATCTAGGGAGGCTTTTGAGGTATGCTGTGTCAAGGTAAAATCCTTACCATATTTTGGTGTCCTGTGTCTTCTCAGGCCATGCCTAAAGGGTTAGAGATATAAGAAATAAGATAAGATACTGCTACAGACATTCACAGCTCAGCAGCACAGTGCTGCACAGTGTGGGCTATTTGTTTTTGCAGTACAGGTTGCTGTCATTGATCAGAATTGCAAGGGCATGTCATGCTGCAGACAGATGGCCAGGGAGAAGAACAAAACTCGAGATCACCTACACAGCATAGATAAGGTCTCAAACATTCTAACCAGATCAGTACAAGTTAGTGACTGTACTATTATGTTTATATTTTTCTTTCTTTCTACTACATAGCTTTATCTTTTTGTAGTTATTTCTTACAGCATGATTGTGATATACATGGAAACACGTTGTAGGGCTATTAAGAATGTTTTAAAAGGAGCTTTGGAGTTGACAAGACTTGAGCAAATACTTTTTTCTACAAATATACTGCAGGTATAACCAAATTTACATTCCTGTTTATTTTTTCATATATTTGAAATAATTTCACTTCATTTTCCCACAACTTTATCCAGTGAATTTAGAAGCCTGTAATGGCATTAAGTGCCACACAGTAGATGAGACTTAGTATTTGATCTGACTGTTAGGGTAGAAAGCTTGGTATAACCACCAGCCCCTTGTGGTTACTATTCTTGTATCTGTGGAGAGTGAAGTGGCTTGCCTCCCTTCCACCCTCCCTCTCTCCTTCCTTCCTTCCTTCTTTCCTCTCTCCTTTATCATCTCTCTTTTCCTCTCTCCCTCCCTTCTTCTCTTCCTCCCTCTCTCCCTCCCTCCCTCCCTTCCTTCCTTTCTTCCTTCCTTCCTTCCTTCCTTCCTTCCTTCCTTCCTTCCTTCCTTCCTTCCTTCTTTCTTTCTTTTTTGTTGATTATAACCAAGGTCTTCTACATCCTGTCTCATTTATTAAAGTCTTTTTACTCCCACCCTAGAAATAATAAAAAACTGGATCATTGTGAATAGAAAAGAGAATTCGTGGCAGTTTTGTAACTATTTATCCATGCAGCTGGAACAGAAACAGATACAAAACCCATTTAGCTCTCAAATCAACATAGCTTTTCTAGTTTCCCAGAGAAGGGTTCACTTTTTCCTTTACTTACCTCTCTTTTCAAGTCAGAATTTCAACTCAAAACATGGATTTGGAATTAAACAATATCCATCATATTTACTTTTCTGCATGATGCAACCTAGGGAATATCTTAAAGGAAAATTTCTAAGAAATCACCAAAGCTTTCCTTTTTTATGACAGAAGAGATTGGAAATCTTCAGTAGAGCAAAAATAAGAACTGGGCTCAGCAATGGCATAAAATAACAGTAACATCACAGGAACTGCTTGGGGGTGATTATGAAATGCCCTCAGCTTTCAGAAATATCATATGATTTGTCTTCCACATCAAGCAGGATAGGGGAGCTAGTCTAAATCCTCTTGGAGTTACTTTTATAAAACTAGATAGATATTTAGTAGAGGTGTTCCATGCATGCATATATAGACATAATCAATTGAATTACCCATCAACCAATCACTATGTTGGAAAATAAATTACCTTAAGGTCAAGTATATTTTTCATGGAATCTATAAGAATACTGTCAGAGAGTATGTCTCATGATTGTTATCATAGTATCAGAATCTATTTATATTTTAATGTCTTTGAAATAATAACCTAGAAATAATACCATTCTGTGATCACTATCAAACCAACATTGACAGATAAGGATTGGAAATCTCACCCCCTGATTAGTGACTGTCACCTTCTGATGATTCTCAGCTATTTGCCATATTCCACACAGAGCAGCGTGCAGCACAGGCATGTGAATGGAAGCAGCCCTATAAGCAGGTTTGAGAAAGAAAGATGTGCCAATTACTGAGAGATAAACGTCAGGTGACATCAAGCTCACATTCTGCCAGATTGCCTGACATTTAAGAGGTGACACATTGGCAAAGGTTAATGAAACATGGCCAGAACTGCCTATAGACCCATTTTAGAGGAGTAAAAATGTGTCAACTGAATAGGTTTCTGGGGGATAACTTCAAGTAACAAGGTAACAAGGTGGATTCTCATTACATTTAAGGAGACCTTGCCTTTAGTACATGACCTTACTTTTGAGTACATGGGATTTTTTTTTTTTTTTTTTTTTTTTTTTTTTTTTTTTTTTTTTTTTTGGAATGGAGTCATGTTCTTGTTATGTAGGCTGGACATGAATTTGAAATCTTCCTGCCTTAGCTTTCTTAGTATGTGGGATTATAGCCATAGAAATGACAATGTAAGTTTTACCTTTTAAAGAAATAGTGGCTATCTAAACCCTGAATCTACAAACCCTCTTGGTAAGGGGTCAGAAAGAAAGTACTTTAGGGTTTGCTGGCAAAGGTATTGTTTGTAAGTCAATGTGAATGTTTGTAACACAGACTCCTTATGGCAATAGAATCTTTGAGAGATACTGTGCCTTCTTTGTGTATTTTCAGTACAGTTGGAGTCCTTGCATGCAGGTCACAGTTTCCCTAATGGCAAAATTGTTCTGTAAAATTTTATTTGATTTAGTTTAATATTATATGTACAATAATGGAGGAAACAGAATGCAAAGATATTGTAGTTAAAGAAGAATTTGATGAGTCTACCTTGGAGTGGTTAATAACCCCCACCTTTATAAAACAGAACACCTGCTGCTCTTTGGAATCATTTAAACCATAAGCAAGAATCAGCATAATGAAAGAGATCCCATTATTCTAAACTAAATTTTTATGCTGTCTTCCTCAATAATCAAGTAACAGATTCACATTTTTGTATGCATCCTTTCAAGATGAATACTGTCCAGGAAGAGAGAAGTATTAACTAACCTCTTCTTGGTATATTACAAGATAAAGTAACATAAGCACTGCAGTTGTGTGTATAACATATGCAACTGACAGCCAAGTTCCAAAGCGTGTGATGTGAATATATATGTACAAATATATATGTGTATGTGTATGGTATATCTGATTCCTAAGTTACATATACAAGGCTGTGTGGTATGTTTATGTATATGTGCATTTGTGCTTATGCCTGAATGTGTGTGTGTGTGTGTGTGTGTGTGTGTGTGTGTGCCCTTGTGTGACCTGGGTTTGTATGCATATGTACATATGTGTTTGTGTGTGCATGCATTGAGCTGAGATAAGGACATAGAAAAGGAAAGGATTAAGAGCTAGGTATTTATGTTATGAGTAACATAATACCCTAAAATGGTTTTGGGGTACTCAGATAGGGCAGTTTGAAAATCTTGAACCCATGGTTTACCATGTTTAACAACTGTGGCTGAAGTACTTGGAAGACCCAGGGATAATGTCATTCATGAGTCCTTGTCCTGTACACACCTCACATAGGAGAGCTTTATAAATATACACAGACTGAGGATGTTGGTGGAAGGGGAAGTGAATGTACTCAAAACAGTTGCACATTGAACTGTCCAGCACTGCTGGGTCAGTCACCATCCAACTATTCATCAGAGGGGCAGTGATGGGCATGGACCTTTCAATTCTCTGTTGTATTCAGATTGCCTTGTTCATACTTTTAAAAGCTACTTTCTGAAAAAAAAAAAACAGAAATAAAGGTGTTCTCTTTGTTAAGAAGAAAGTCTGTAAGTGAGTGTCCATGACAGCAGAAACTGACCTTAGGAAAGAATAGGTAAAAGAATATTTGGGGTTGTAATTCAAAATTTCCTGTTCTATAAGACAGGATCATGGAAAAAAAAATACAGTGATGTGTAGTTGCTTCATTCTGCAAATGCTTAGCTCATCTGTCACTGAAGTGATCTGGTATTATCCTTAGACTCTTGGCAAATGTTTACTGGACACTCTGAGGTTGTAGTCAATCACATGTTCCAGTGTTTTCCATAATAGCTTCTAGAGAAGAAATACTCCTTTGCATAAAATTCAGTCATGACAGTGACCGCTGTTAATTTTTACATGCTGCATCAGTAACAAAAAGGTATCCCAGATTATATTCCACAATATATATACATACATATGTATATATATGTGTATATATATATCAGATATATAATATATATCAGATTTTGAAGCAGCTGGGCTCATCATTCTGTATTTCTTTCAGGTCAACATTATCAAGCTTTTCTAACTTCTCATCTGCTTTTCTTAGGGCAATGCTACACAGTTAGTGTTCATTTCTTTTATCACTGTAATGGTTTTGTTTTCTAGTTTGTCAGTTTTGGTCTTGATTTTCACTCTACACTTCGGGCAGCATTATCAGAAAACATTATGGATAGAATTTGAAGACTCTGAGACACTCATCCCTGGAGACAGAAACAGGGAAACAAAATGTATTTAGCTAGTCTTGCTGAACCCTTTCCTTCAGGTCTAATGAGAGATCCTATCTCAAAAAGCAAGGTGAAGAGGTACATGGGAAGACATGTGATGTCAGACAGACAGTCAGACACACACATGCACATGCACAAACATTGGTAAGATCAACTTTATAGTCAATGGAAAAAATGTTTTCTACCAAACTCTTTAACTTTTTATTCTTACATTATTTATTTATTTAATAATATTATTATTCATGTGTATGTATATACTTTATACATGTGTGTTCATGCAGTGGAGGGCAGAAGTTCATGTCCAGGTTCTCACAGGCTTGTTTTACACCTTATCTTGTGAAATGTAGTCTTTCATCTCAACCTGGCACTCACCAATTGGTTAGGGTGGTTAGCCAATAAGCTCTAGGCATCCCAACCCCATTTCCCAGCACTGGGTTAAAGATAATCTTTGCTGAGTTTGTGTCTTATGTTGGTTCATTGAATCTGAACTTGGGTCTTCAGAGATTTCTCAGCAAGCAAATTCCTTTCTGAACTGTTTCCCAAACCCCTCAGACGTTTCCTCTTGATTTAGCTATTGAATGGTTTCAACTAAACACTTGTGCTCTTGAAACAGAAAAAAAAAATCCAAAAACAAAAAAATAGCAAAACCAGTCTAGTGTTATAATTCTTGGCCTTTGACACAAGAAAATAGCGAAAAATAATTTAAAACTCTAATCACTCAACACAACATTCCTGAATGCTATCATATTATAGAACCACTGGGTACATTAAAAAATCCTGCCACTATATCACAACCAACACAAATGAAATCAAATTGCCTGGAGCTGGGGGTTGGATATTAGCTATTATTATTTATTTTATTCTTTGCATGTGTATATGTGTATGTATGTATGTATGTATGTATGTATGTGATATGTTTGGTGCATGCATGTGTGTGGGTGTGCATGCCACATGAGGTCAGAGGCCAGAGCAGGATAGCAGGTGTCTTCTTTGGTTGATTTCTTCCTTATTGCTTTGAGACAGGACTTCTGACTGAATTGGTAGCATACTGTTTGGCAAGGCTGACTGTCCAGGGAGCTCTTGGTATCCACCCTTTTCTCCAACATCAGGGTGGAATTACAGCATGTGAAGCCAAACTATACTTTTTAGGTGGATACTGGGAATTAGAATCCAGGTCCTCACACTTGCAGGACAAACATTCTTATCCACTAAGCCATCTCTTCCACATGGTCATTTTCTCCTTAATAGTCCTTGTTAAGGGCAGTTTAAATTCACAGCAACATTGAGCACAACATGCTCAATTTAGGCTGGCAGGCTCCTCACATTCAAAAGCTTGCATTAGAGTAGCTAATTTGTCTTTACTGTTGAGCCTTCAGGGCCCCATTCTTATTACTTTCATGTCTGTAGAAGACTGAGAATATGCAGCCCAGTTTAGAACAACTGATAAGTCCATCAGTCTGTCAGAGCTCATGCTCCTGATGAAGGATCAGTGTTCTTCACAGTAAGCCCATGGCCATGTAATGGATACTTTGAAATTTTAAAATATTATACGAAGATATCACTATTCAATATAACTTAGCTAAAAACAAAACAAAACATTTCCTTCCAAAAATAATCATGAAGATCAAGTATATATGTGTGTATGTATATGTGTGTATGTGAGTGTGTATATATATACATATATAATATGTTACATATATACATATATAATAAAATATTATATATGTGTGTGTGCACATGTGTGTATACACACACACACACACACACACACACACACACAGACACACACACACACATACACACATTTATATTAGTTACTCCTTATTGCCCTGACAAAATACTTGGCAAAAACAAGAAAGAAGAGTTTCGTTTGGCTCTGAGCTTAAGAAGAGATGCAGTCCACTTGTGATGGGGATGGTATGGCAGCAGAGGCACAAAGCCATTAGTTACATTGCACCCATGGTATCTTCATCTTCAAGGAGCAAACAGGAATTTGGGGTCCTAGCAAAAGTTCAAATCCTACCCCGAGCAAACCATTTTTTCTAGTGAGGCTCTATTTACAAAATATTTCTCAGCTTTTCTAAACAGTGTCTGTAGCTGGGACCAATTGTCCAGACACATTATGTATGGGAGACATTTCACACTCAAAGCACGTGAAATGTAAAATGCAGGACTAACAGGACAACAAGACAGTGGTGAGTGTTTTGTGACTCAGCTGTCCCTACTGAGGTGGATGACTAGGTGAAATCCGAGGAGGTATAAAATTCAAACAGATGCAGAGGATGCTCCCATCTTAATTAGGTTTCTACTGGTGTGATAAAGGCAATGACCAAAGGAAGGAGGAAAGGGTTTACTTCAGCTAATGTTTCCAAGTAACAGTCTATCGCTGAGGGAAACTAGGCCAGGAACACAAGTAGGGCAGATTGGGAGGCACAAAACCAAGAGTATGAGTGCATGCTTTCCACTGCTTGCTCCTCCTGGATCACTCGGTTTGTTTTTTTATGCACTCCAGTCCACTAGCGCAGGGGTAACACCATGTACTGGTCCCAACTGTATTACTCATGAATCTTCAATCAAGAAAATGCTCCCCCCACCCGTCCACAGGGAACCTGAAGGAGGTATCTTCTCAACTGAGGTTTTATTCCAGATATGTCTAAGTTCGTGTCAAGCTGATGAGATTCAATTAGCACATCTTTCTCAGTGGATATCTGAGGCTAGGTCTGGTGAATGCCAACTTCAGGAAATGGATAATATTCTGTGGTTTCATCAAACTGATGAGGATAAGGCAGGTGAACTGGAAACAGATTTTCAGATTTCTTTCTTCCATAATTTCCACTTTTCCAGAATATGTCATAAAGTCCTCAGCTTTTCCTAAAGAGAAGTGTTTCAATATTAGTATATCACAAAGCAGATAAGTAAAACAATAACAAAATGTACACAGATATGAAAGGAAAAAGGACAGAAAAGCACAGAGCACAGGGGACTAGTAGGCTCCTTCTGGGTTATTAAAGCAAAATATACATGATATTTTAAAATTTGTATTCTTTGTACTCTTTGAAAGACAAGATTAAATACGATGTGAAGCTTGTGGATCAGGAAAGGTAGAGAGTTGTAAATAATCTGGGATGAAAGCCCAAGTTCCTGCCTGGGTCAGCTGGTATGATTATGATGGTCCCTACCAGCAAGCAGAAAGGACACAACACCCTGCCAGCGAGCAGAAAGGACAGAAGAACATGTTTCCAAACACAGTAGTCAGAAGATAGAGAATGGTGACTGAGAAGGGACTGGGGACAAGATACAGCTCCTGAAGGCAGACTCCTACTGACCAGACCTCACCTTTCAGAGTTCTACCACCTATCAGTATTCTGTCCACATAAGGTATTTATGAATGGCTCAACCCATTCACGAGGGAAAACCCTTTCTTTCTAAGCATTTCCCAAACACATAATCTCTGGCCACTGCCTGAATCAAGGAGCAGGACTTCAATACAAGAGTATTTTGGTAGAAACTTCAAGTAAAAACCACAAGTATGTACAATTTATTATTGTTCTTCCTCTTTATCAATTTGACATTGTCTTTTATTTATTTATCTATTATTTATTTTTTATTAGATATTTTCTTTATTTACCTGTCATATGATATCTCCTTTCCTAGTTTCCCCTCTAAAAAAAATAAAAATAAATAAAACAAAAACAAAAACAAAAAACCCTGTTCTCTCCTCCCTCCCCCTGCTCACCAACCCACCATCTCCCACTTCCTGGCCCTGGCATTCCCCTACACTGGGGCATAGAACCTTCACAGGGCCAAGGGCCTCTCCTCCCATTGATGACCAACTTGGCCATCCTCTGCTACATATGCTGCTGGAGCCATTAGTCCCAACATGTGTACTCTTTGGCTAGTGGTTTAGTCCCTGGGAGCTCTGAGGGTACTAGTTAGTTCATATTGTTGTTTGTCCTAAGGGGCTGCAAACCCTTCAGCTCCTTGGGTCCTTTTTCTAGCTCCTTCACTGGGGACCCTGTACTCAGCCCAATGGATGGCTGCGAGCCTCTACTTCTGTATCAGTTGGGTACTGTCAGAGCCTCTCAGGAGACAGCTATATCAGGCTCCTGTCAGCCAACACTTGCTGGCATCCACAATAGTGTCTAGATTTAATGATTGAATATGGGAAGAATTCCCAAATGGAGCAGTCTCTGGATTGTCCTTCCTTCAGTCTCTGCTCCGTAGTTAGTCTCTGCAACTCCTTCCATGGGTATTTTTTCCCTTTCTAAGAAGGATCGAAGTATCTATACTTTGGTCCTCCTTCTTCTTGAGTTTCTTGTGGTTTGTGGATTGTACTTTGTGTGTTCCAATCTTCTGGGCTAATATCCACTTATCAGTGAGTGCATACCATTTGTGTTGTGATTGGGTTGCCCCACTCAGGATGATATTCTCCAGATCTATCCATTTCCCTAAGAATTTCATAAATTCATTGTTTTTAATAGCTCAGTAGTACTCCATTGTGAAAATGTACCACACTTTCTGTATCCATTCCTCTGTTGAAGGATATCTGGGTTCTTTCCATCTTCTGGCTATCATAAATAAGGCTGCTATGAACATAGTGGAGCATGTGTCCTTATTACATGTTGGAGCATATTTTGGCTATATGCCCACGAGTTGTATAGCTGGGTCCTTAGGTAGTACTATGTCCAATTTCCTAAGAAACCACCAAACTGATTTCCAGAGTGGTTGTACCAGCTTATGATCCCACCAGCAATGAAGGAGTTTTCCTCTTTCCCCACAACCTCTCCAGCATGTTCTGTCAGCTGAGTTTTTGATCTTAGCCATTCTGACTGGTGTGAGGTGGAATCTCAGGGTTGTTTTGATTGGCATTTCCCTGATGACTAAGGATGTTGAACATTTCTTTAGGTGCTTCTCAGCCATTCGGTATTTCTCAGTTGAGAATTCTTTGTTTAGCTCTGTACCCCATTTTTAATAGGGTTATTTGGTTTTTTGGAGTCTAACTTCTTGAGTTCTTTGTATATATTGGATATTAGCCCTCTATCAGATATAGGATTGGTAAATATCTTTTCCCAATTTGTTGGTTGCCGTTTTGTCCTATTTTTGACATTGTTTTCAAAACAGTGAGATAGAAAAATAAAATTCTATAGTCCATGGCTGTGTCATGTATTCTGAAATACATTTCTGCTTATTATTTTCTTTAGATTATACTCCCGGTCTTCTATGCAGCCATTTAAATATGAGCCGTTTCATGAGCTGGAGCGATAGCTCATCAGCTAAGAACATTGGTTGCTCCTCTAGAAGACCCGGGTTCAATATCTAGCATCTATGTGACAGCTCACAATTATCTGTAACTTCAGCCAAGGGATTTGTCTTGCCAGATAAGCATGTTGTGCACATATATGTATATGCAGACAAAATACTCATACATATAAAATAAATAAGTGAAACAAATAAATAAATATGAATGGTGCTCTGTACTAAAACAGTCTATGACCTGTACAGCCCCCGATCCCTGAACTCATCTCTCCAGTTGAGCCACCTTCATTTCTTATATTAACTCAAGAATTTATTGAACTACTTCCAGACAGCAGTTAATGTTTGCCTGGCAAGTCTGTGGAGCTGAGCAAGGAGATACCACTTGCTTCCAGTTCAAACAACCTTAGTCTGAAACACACTGGTCAGGAGGCAGTGGAGGCACCATCTGAGGAGTCCTGGGTTATTTTAGGTCGTACTGACTTGTGGTTCTTTGAGTTAGTGGCTGTGTTCCAGGTATGAACATGTCTGGTTCACTCACTCACTGTTGGCATACCTTCCTGTGGATGTGCACATGTTCACAGAGCAAGGTTTGAGAAGGCTTGCCTTATCCGCACAATTAAAGTAATTTATATGAAAGACATTCCTTTGTAGATCTTTTCCTCTCTTCCTTGGTAATTAGTATAAGACTCTAAGCAAGTTCATAGCTAAAGGTGGACAGGAACTCTGAGGTGAGCTTCGTATCTTTGGTACTTTTAGCATTTATGTAAACTTTTGATGGGCACTTTTCTCTACTAATAGGTTCCCTACAGTAATGTGAGAACTCAAAGTGTCAATGGCCTACAAATATGAAGAATTACTGTTTAGTTCTGGAAAGTGACAACTTAAAAATATGGAAGGTATTTTTTTTTATCTATTTACAGTTTTTTGTAATTGTTTGTTTTGCTTTTTGTTGTTTTGGGATTCTATTTTATCGGCTTCTTCAAATGCATCTTTGAGCAACATGGGATTGAAGTGTGCACTTACCTTGGTGGATATTTTAATTAGTAGCTTGGCAGTTGATCCTCTCACCATTAATCAAGGCTGATTTAACAAGGGCTTGGAACACTCTCCCTCAGCCACAGACAATTGTGGGCCTATTACCGAACTTTTGGTTGGCAAGGTGGTTAACCTCATAAGCCTCAGATTTCTTATCTAACAAGTGGAGTTAAAAACCCTGTGCTCATGTATTCGTTCAGGAAATGAAGCTAAAGAACAAACATGAAAGTAATCCTCATTGCATGTGGGCACTTCTAGTCAAGTTTCCCCTCACAAATCCCTACAAAATAATTCCATGCTTAACAATCACATGGAGTAGGTACATTCCTAATGTACAGGAGAGGAGCTTAATGCAAAGACAGGCATGTAGATGATGCAGGACCATCTACCTGTGTGGAAGTGCTAGGGCCTAAACCATGTTCTGTGCGGCCTGTGCAGTGTGGATACTTGCTCACTGGATTTTTAGGCACTGTACTCTGATATACCTCCTAAGAGTTTAGATAAATATCCAAAAGAAGGGGACGTCTGGAGCCAGGGAATCATGTTTCTCCACCCAGTTTATAGAGTCTCTGCCCTCCAAGGATATGCAATAGATGCAGAGGAGGCTTGTTATTCTAGAATTCTTGGTCTATCTCTGTTGGCATTGCTTCTTTCCTAGAGTTCTTCACAAGTGTCAACAAAGATCTGATAACCAGTGGAGGATGGAGCAGAGTGTAGGATATGACAGGCTGACCTGGCATTGTCTACATATACACATTCACCTTCTGCAGTAGCCATAACTCTGCTGCCATAACACACAGCTTCCCTCATGGTGTCTCTTTCTAGGAGGTGATTTGAGAGGCTGTCACCGACTCCTGGTGTGGGAAGGGGTTAAGTCATTTTGGTGTTTATAAAAATCACACCCAGAAGCACATGTGTTCTCTTCAAGTAGGGATTTAGTTCAAAGTTGGTGATTAATGAATATCTTAGAGTCTATTTATGTATAACAATCATGTAAACTCTGTTTAGGGTGAGGAAAACAGTCATCAGTTTGAAGATAAATTTTCTCTCTTAGTCAAACTTTCCAGTGTTCGTTAAACATGTTGTTTATGTAAACTTTATTTATAGTGGATTTTTACACTCACTCAGTAATTACTAAAGACATATACATATATATGTCTTTATATATATACATATATATAATATAAATATATATGTACACACACATATATATGTATGTACATATATATGTATGTATATATATATATATATATATATATATATATATAAAATGTCTACTTTTAATTCTAGCTAACACCTTTGTTATTTATACCAGCATGTATAAGTCTCTCTTTATGACATAACATCTGTTGCTGGAAGGTTGCTGCTGTTGGCAGAAATGACTAATGTATTTTCAAGCAAGCAAAAGAATGAGATCAATCACAGAAGAGAAAATAGCCTTGTTCCTACATTGCCTGTGCTGCAGGCTTGAGTCATCCATGTGCACACACATGGAAATTTCATTCTGAGGCTTCTTCTGAGCTGTTCAGAGATGGCGATGTGATGAGAATTGGGGCTGCAAGTCTTCTCGTGGTCTTGCAAGCCTTTAAGGTCCTGAGATTTATCTCACTCACAATGCAAGTATCTTTGTTTGTGAACAAGGGTAACACATATTTGTCCTTATCCATGATCACTCTTAAAATTGTCAACTTTTTAGAATGAAATTAGAGTTTAATCAGTTTTTACTAATTAAACCATAAGGTAACACCTTTAACTACTGTGCTTTGGCCAGTAAACACAGTCACTGTTGAGGTTTATGCATGCTTTCCCCCCCCTTAACTAAATTGTCACAATGAAGCAAGCTGATATAACATTGTTCAGAATGAAACATCTTGTTTATATAAAACCCAATCCTTCTTTTTGTGAGCCTTATGTCTTTAAAAAACCAACATCTTCCTTTTTTTTTTAAGTTGTGGAAAACTTGGATAATACAGATAAACAGAAAAATTAAGTATACTAAAACCTACCTCCCTACCTCTTGAGAACTCACGATTAAAATCTAGAATGGGGTGACAGATATAAGAGGAACATGAACTACAGCTGGGAGGTGGTGGTGCAAGCCTTTAATCCCAGCACTTGGGAGGCAGAGGCAGGCAAATTTCTGAGTTCGAGACTAACCTGGTCTACAGAGTGAGTTCCAGGACAGCCATCAGGGCTACATAGAGAAACCTTG
>NW_022196905.1:151306342-151315982 GCF_008632895.1 Mastomys coucha | reverse complement strand
TTTTTTGTAAAATACCTAAAAGTACTAAGTTTTATGATGAATTATATAATAGTTACAAATTTTCATTAGCTAAAGATGTATAGTTTCAGTTGAAAACTAAAATCAAATTTTCTAGAGTCACAGAAACACTTCACATTTTCCAAGTCGTTGTTTCATAGACCACGAGGTCTATAGGTAGTGTCAAATCTTTCCCAGTGCTCAGAAATCCCATGGAGGCTGACACAACATCTGTAATCGTGAAAGTGAGTCAGCCACATGTACAGTGCTGTGGTATGGAGTGATCTCAATAGTCTAGCAAAGCAAATCCATAGGAATTATGTCCTCCAATCATTCCACTTTGAAAAGATAATACAATACTCATTAGTGATTATTTTGGTTCAGATAGGATCTGTTTCCCACAGGCTCACGTGTTCGCATAGTCAGTTTCCAGTTGGTGGTACTCTTTGGGAAAGTTATGGCACCTATAGAAGGAAGTACACCACGCCACTGGAATTCAGGTTTTAGAGCCTGTCTTCACTTCCGGTATTTCTCACCTCTGCTTTCTGTGTGTGAATAAATGGTGGGAGCACTTTTCTTGATGGATAGACTGGCTTCACATTCCTTCCCTACCATGATTGACTGTGTCCCCTCTGGGACTAGGAGCCAAAGTAAACCCTTGATTTCTTAAGTTGCTTTTGTTGATTTTTTTTTTTATGTTTAAGGTTCTTTTATTTTTATTTTATGTGTATGTGGATTTCCTTACATGTATGTATATGCATCTTTGGCATGCCTAGTTCCCATAGAGGCCAGAAGAGAAAGTTGGATCTCATGGAGCTGGAGTTATAGGCAGTTGTGAGTTGCCTGATGTGCATCCTCTGCCAGAGTGACAAGTGCTGTTGACTGCTGAGCCATTTCTGCAGCTCTGTGTCAGGGTGTTCTATTACACCAATAGAAAAGAAACAGATACAGAGATTCTCTATTAAGTCTTACCAAGGAGGGAAAGGAAAAGAATACACAGGTGGTTTCTTTCCAGATTCTTTATAGTAGAGAAAAAAAGAAAATGGATTCCAAGGTACACAAGACACAATTATATTTGATTACATGTTGGAATACTGCAGACAAAAATGATCTCTAGGCTGGAAGTGCAGTAATTCTTTAGTTGCTTGGTGCATTAGATGGTTCTTATACATCACTGGAGTTAAATGTGGTCTGAATCATCCAGGGCTATCCTGTGCTCTGTGTATGCTTAATCAGGAGCTGTTGGCTTTAAGTTGGTTCTCCCTGGATCAAGTTCTTTTTCTTTTTCTTTTTCTTTTATACAGAGGCTCCCAGTCCCTCCTTTTTCAAAGTAGGGGCCAATACAAGGTTTGGGTCTTAGGACATCATTCTTCCCGTCTGATACTTTATCTTTCCTATGTCTTCTATGGTCTAGGAACCATATTGCTTACATGTTGGTTCCCAAACTGAGACCTCTGTTTTGTGTTCCTTATGCTCCACCCTTCCCCTTACTTATGAGTTAAATGTCTTCTTTTGGAGGTCCCTAGGTCACTTCAAAAGCATTTGACTTATATGTAATGATAAGGATGAATTGCTAAGAGCTAGGAACCTTAGGAGACTTTTAGGATTATCTTCTTTAAATAAAAACAATATTCAACAATTTTTTAATAGTCCTAACAATCCATGAGATATACCATTTGTTGATGATCATGGAATAAATAATACTACCAGGATGATTTAACCTACCAATGAGTCTTTGACCGTGGAGTTGGGAAGAAAAGTTCCAGTAAGTTTTAATGAGTTGGCACAAAATGGCAATAAGTTATTGCAGGTGATTCCAAAATTAATTCTAGACAACTGAAAAAAAAAGTTATCTGTGTATTTATAAATGTTAGTAAAGTGGAAGGATAATGGTTCAAAAAAAAATAGGAATCTTGAACATAAGTTTGTTGTGTTCAGGGAGCATGACCCGTCCACAGAACACAAGCTTAGCTATTTATGGAGTGGCAATGAGAGAGTGGGTTTTAATTTCAGGCAACAAGTTCAAAAATATCTCATGAACTTGTGTAGAAGTTAAAGAAACACAGATTGTATAATAACTACATTGATGAATAGCTCATCAAGTTAATACTTAGAAAGTGTTGATTGACTGAGCACAGTCAGCTTGGCTAAAGGTCTCCACTGTCAAGCCATTGGGCCCAATCTTTTGATTCCCTCAAAGTTGTGTGGTGTAATTATAATTTTTGCTATTATTAGTCCATGGAGGAATAACTATTGTAGAGGATGACACAGTCAGGATTCAAAGAAGAGTTTGACAAATTAAAATAACAGATCACTGTAACAACAGAGAAGAAATTTAAAGGCAGCATGGGGTTCTGCATTTAAGTTAAGAAATTCTCGACAAAATTCAAGAGTGATCAAGCTTGACAACATTTGCTGAGAGGAAAATGCACAGGTTTTAGGTGATTGCAAACTCAATATAAAGCAATAGAGAATATGATTGCTAAATCAACCCACACATTTGTAGTGTGAATTTAAAAATCAATGCAGGTTTTAAGCAAGCCATGCAAACTCCAATACTGATATATCTGGAAGGGGATGTGTCGCCACCTAGAAAGAATCCAGTAGGTACCACATCATGTCAGGTCCTGGAGTTCCAGATGCTTACCTCTTCTCTCCCAGTGGTTCAACATTCTTACTTCTCTATGTCCTCACCTACCCTGTTCCTAGGTTACACCTTTCATTCCCTTAAGGTTAAACTTGACATCATCTATGTCAAGTTTTCCTCATGTCAGATTCAGAAGTGTCTTCTTTGTGCTGTAGGCTTTTGATCAACACATTTTTCAGCCTTTCTTCGATAGCTAGTACCTATATTTCATAGTATGCAAACATTTATTGCTAGTAATTTAATGCCACCTGCTAGACTCTGTACTCCACATACTTGATTTGGGTAATAGAATATGACATGGTACTTTGAGAGCAGAGACCATATCTTGTCACATGTGTGTCTTCTAATAACTACCAGACTACTTCCAAATGAGTATTGATTAAGTGGAAGGGAATATGAAATAAGTTTGATAAAACTCAAATTTGCATGAAGCCCCAAAATCGAGTTTCTTGAGTTCATCCATTCATTTCTAGTGGGAGCCACCTCATAGAAATTACACGCTTGACCCTGGACTCTCAGAAGTGTGAGTTGGATCACTTATAAATTGGTTGGACATTGTACCAGACTGTGAAGTTTCAAAGCTTTTAACCCACATTTTACTGCAGAGATTTGAAGAGTGTGGCTTAATGGTTTTTGTGGCCTGTGAATTCTTTTGAGAGGAGATAATGTATTATACATTAAGTGCTGATACTGCAGTGTGTTCTTCATGGTTTTAAATAACAGAGATAGCAAGGCGAGTCTGTTTTTGATGACTCACGATGATAAAGTCAGTCAAGAATGTTCAGTTTAGTGGAGCCGCCCTGGGTCTCTCTCTACTTTTCTAGTTATGCCCAAGAAAATAATGGATGAGATAGTATCATCTCATGAATCTTTTAGGGTTTACCTACAGGCAATTCAGAAACATCAGGGACTTGTTTTATGCAGCTCTGGAGGCTAGAAGTACAAGATCAAGATATCAGTAGAGTCTCTGTGTGATGAGGGATGTCTTCCCATTCCTAGATGGTGCTCTAAACTCCTAGGGAACAAAAAGAGATGAGGCTGCCCCTGTACCTCTCTTTATAGGGCACTCATTCCATACTTCACAATTCTATCCTTAGGTTCTGAGACCCACACAAAACTCTCATTTCTGAGTATCATTGCATTGATGATTACATTTTAAAAGGTGAATTTTGGGTGACCCAGAATGCAGACCACAGGGCTTATTCTATCATAGCCCAGGACTAGCAAACCTGTCACAATGTGTATCTTTTCAAGGTGTGTTTTCCCATTCTGTTTTAAGGAAGTGGATGCATATAGCAATATAGGAAGGAGAAAAATGTGACTTTATCATTTTTTTAACTGTAAAATCTTCATTAAAGAAATTGTTAGAATGGCAATTAAAGGTTTCTTTAACATACAAATATCCATTGATTACTTGATTGATTAATTTATTTATTACATTTGTTTGTCATGTGCGTGCATGCCTATTACACTGTTCAAATGTTAAGGTCAGAAAACAACTTGTGGAAGACAGCTCTTGACTTCAACCATGTGTGTTCTGGGGACTTGAACTCAAGCTTGAAGAAACTTAGTGACAAGGCCTAAACTCACTGAGCAATCTTGCTGGCCCTAAAATGGTGACTTCACACAATACTTTTTGTAGTCAGCGGGCTGTCCCCTTGTGAGAAGATGGCTGCAGATTGTGAAGGTTAAATTGAGTATGTATACAAGGAAATACTTGAAATAATAAAAATGCTAAGGGCTCTTGTCTCTTCTGCCTTGATGGATGCACTGGCAGCATCCTTGGCACCATGCTGTGGGGAATCTACTCACACCATGAGAAAACAACATTCTTTTGAATCTGGGATCCAGGAGTGTCATCCCCAAATTTCTCTGTAATGTTCATTGTGCTGTTGATGGGGAGATGTCATGTGATGTTTCTGCCAATTTAGCTTCTGAGAAGTTGAGTCACAAAACAGTTCAATGACTTTTCTAAGGTCATGACCCAGCTCAGCAGGTATGCTGAGAGAGTGCTAACCCTTCTTCATAGCAAGCTATAATTTCTACCACTTTGTAGTCTTACGTTCAAAATAAAAATTCGACCTGGAAGCATCTCCTCTTGTGTGCTGCCTCTTTTTCTCTTGTGATGGCAGCTGTAAGTCTTGCTTTCTTGTTTATCTCAGATCAGAATTTAGCTCCCAGATTTTGTAGAATTTGCACTGCCTGGTGGGTCCCATCCCCCACTGCTTACTCATGCACTTTTGACTAATAATATTAGTCAGATGGAGGGAAGATTGTGCTGGGGGAGAATGGAGAAGATTGGGGGAATATGTCATTCTTAGTGCACAGAAAGGCAAGCTGAAAGGAAGAAAGAGAAGAATGGGACTTTGATTGTTAATAGAGGCTTTAAAGAGATCATTGTCAAATGGCATTTCAGATGCACGTGCAATGTCTTCTTTAAGATCCATTCAAGAGATGTGTGCTAGTCTGTGTGTGAGCACGGATGTCTGTGCTCACATAGAAGACAAACTTGCATATTGCTTTACGTACCAATCTCTGTGGCTTTTCTGAGTGTTTGTAATACCTTAATAAATCAAGCTGTTCTGTCACTTTGTCTTGTAAACCAACTATCGGTATAAACACATTTGACTTCAGTTAGTTTATTTTTCTGTAGATAAAATATGAAAAACATTAAAGTGAATTATAAGAGCATGACTACAGTATTAACCAACAAATAGGTGCTTATAAAACCCAGAAGCATTTTTTTTAATGGAAAAAAGCACTTGAGGAATCTATTTTTCTCTAATTGGAATGAAGAATTTAACAAGAATGAAGAATTTATAAGTTATAATAAGATTTTATTTGCCCCCACTTAAAATAGAGAATTTGTGTTAGCTATCTAAAAGTTAAACTTTAGGGAAAATTAAAAATTCAGTCCCGTCAGTAATATATGCTCATTTAGGCATGTGCCACATAATTTCATTTTTCCCCTTCCATTTGTAATTTATCTTGAGACAAGGTTTTACTATATAGGCCAAGTTAATCTGGAACTGTATAATAAAGCCTAGAGTTTCTGGATGCTCTACTCTCCTGCCTCGGTTTCTAAGCATGGCTTTACTTTTAAAAAAGAAAATTGTGTGGATGCACACTTGGTATAATTTACAATCTAAAGTTAAATAAAACACCCTCTTAAAGGATATGCAACCTGCCCTTTAGTATTACTCATTGATATTGATGATCTCCTCCTCGTCTTCCTCCTCCTCTTACTTCTCTTATTCTTCTTCTTCCTCCTCCTCACCATGACAGTCTCAGGTTTGCTTCAGGCTCACCCTCCCATAGCCATACTGTACTCCTGACTTTTGATGACAACAATCTTTCCAGGGTTCCTTTCACTGTGCTGGTTTTCATGCCAGGCTGAATGTGTGCATGGGAGTAGAGCTGCTGTGTAAGAACTGTGCTTTGTTGGCTCCTCAAATTTAAATAAGTTTTTAGTAACTGAACATAGATTGATGTGTTTGACTGGTGCCACCATCAGAGGCACCACATCAATCTGTGTTCAGTTACTAATTTTTTTATTTTTATTTTCTTAAATAAAAGTCCTTGCAGTAAGTTAAATAGTTTGTGGTCTATTACAGTCTCAAGCTTCTGTGACGAAGTAATTGTATATAATTGTAATGTGGCCTTAAATGTAACTTTTTTTAATCCACATTGGCCTATGAAGAGTTATTCTCTGCTGCAACACTAACACAACTTTTTTAATTTGTCACCATTTTTGTCAAGATGTTAGTTGTAGTGGGTAGAAAAATAATAGTCCTTCACGGAAGAGAAACATACTTTGAATCAAAAGACTTGAATACTGTTATTTTGATTTAACAAATTATAAAATGTTACTGATTAGATGGAGAACCTGTACATTTAATAATGGTAAAAAGAGAATGAAAATGTGCAATATGTTTATATTATTAAAACCCTCATTCACTCCTGAATATGTGCATCACACTCTCACAGGGAAGCCTGCTTCTGCTAGGACTATGTTTGCAAAGTGTTGTGTCGTTGGTATGTTTTGGTACATCAAACTTTCTTTAAAAATATGACTTGCCTTTATTTATTTAGTGCATGTGGTGGGGAGCATAGTTTGTGTACCAGTGTAAGCATGTGGAGGTCAGAGCACAATACAGGGAGTTGCCTCTCTACCATGTGAGCTGCAGCGATAGAACCCTTTGTCAGGCATGATGGCAAGAACTTTTATCCACAGTGGAGACATCTCACCATGCCCTTATTCTTTCTTACGTACAAATAATCTGAAATAATACAAACAAGGTAAAGTAATGTAATTGGTTTCAATAGGTAGCAGATGGAAGCTCTAGGGAACATTGGAGGGGACTGGCCTGGCAGGTATGGGCTGTATAGCTGGGAATGTGGAAATTCCTCCATGCTCTTTTATGAGTTAGCAAGAAGCCACAGAACCATAGTGACAGCCATATAAGCAAAATCCTATTGATTTGTGCTTATCTCTCTGTCTCAGCTGTCTCTGAGACTCAGAATTCTCTGAACTTAAAGCTTCACCTTTTGAATTGAGACAATATCTGAGTTAGTAAAGGAGTTGCCACATATGCATGAGGACTTGAGTCTGGATCTTCAGCACATATGTAAAAAGCTGAGTGTGGTGGTGAGCACCTGTAATCTCAGGGGTAAGGACACAGAGGCAGGAAGATACTTTGGCTGGGCTAGGTGAGCGCCAGACTCAATGAGACACCTTGTCTCAAAGGAAAACAGCCAAGGAAAACATGAGACAGTATTTCTGGGCTTCATCTACACAAGTGTGTATATACATTATACCCCTACATATGTGCCACACACATAAGCACATACATACATACATCATACATACATACATAAATTAAATTTTTTGGATCGTCATTACAAATTGTGACTGCAAAAATATGAACAGTTAAGTAGAAGCAAACTCTTAAAATAGACTACAGTAATCTAACCCATTCCTTAAAGGTGACCACATTCCTTAAAGCAGAATAGTTTTCGGTGTTTAGCCCAGTGCCGTAGAGTGTGAGGGCGGACTGGCTCAAGGCTAATGGCCATTCAGCATAAGATCCACAGGCCTGCTGTGAGGCTGAGAATACCACTACTGATAAGAGACCACTTTCCTGAAACAGTTTCTCGTGGACTTTGGCAGCACTCACATGAAGCCCTGAAGCTGACTCATAGTTGCCAGAGGGCAGCCAACCCACTCAAAAGCGGCTCCTTGGCTTGTCTGTATTCTATTCCCACATAAGACATGGTATATCTTCATTAATACTAGAGTCACTGATTCGTGGAATTTCATAGTTATGAAGTCAGAATTTTTGTAAGAATTACTTTCAGATAACTGTGAAACACACAAAAAAATCTTCCTCTTATTTTGTATATGTATGTTTTATATTTTCTCTACTGACATATTTCTCTGCTTTGTCGAACCACATGGCCAGGCTACATATACAGTCTTAAATATGTCAAGGCTCCCTTAGGGGGAGGCTTGGGATGTGGGAGGCTCTTAGCCAACAGTCAGGAGGCTGGGAGTTCAGGAGGGTAATTGATTTAAAGAATAAATCAGCAAGTTCACACTGGGGCTGGAAAACAAAGCTTCCCTCAGCATTTTAGTAGATAGACAATCATTAATTTTACCCCAAATTACATGCATGCTTATAATGTTTCAACAGCTGCTGATTAATTGTTGAACAGCAATAATGGGAGACTGAGAAGACCTTGTTGATAGGAAGTTTGGGAGGGTCAGCAAATTTACATGGAATGCAGCTGTCCCTTCAGACCTCCAGCAAAACTGTTGGATCACAGCTTTGCCGTGAATTTCCTCTTATGGGTAATAGGATGTATTTCTTTTAATTTATTTGCTGACTTATCATGATACTTTTGCATGGTTTTATGTGAATGTAGTTTGTGGTTTTAATATTCCAAGAATGATCAAATCCTGTAGACAGGTGAATCTAAGTTTGTTTCTTAAGCAAAATGTTAAGGAGTTAAGGAGATCACTGTCAATGGATGAAGGACACATTTGAAGAAGGTCTGGGTGCACTATTTTCTATGCTGGTATTCTTTAGACAACTACCCTCTTTGAGGCTTAGTGTTATATCTCCATGTGAATAACATTCCTGACTTTTGCCTTTACTGAAGTAAACCAGGAGGGGAAACAAGTGG
Source organism: Mastomys coucha (assembly GCF_008632895.1). Taxonomy (NCBI): domain Eukaryota; kingdom Metazoa; phylum Chordata; class Mammalia; order Rodentia; family Muridae; genus Mastomys; species Mastomys coucha. The sequence continues at coordinate 151,307,152 of NW_022196905.1, read as the reverse complement.
TATTTAAACAAAGAGAAAGATGCGCTGAGGTCATGCACTAAATATTTCTCTCCCCCTTCCTTTCTCTGTTATTCCAAGTGAATGTAAGATCAGACCAATTTGTTTTGGCTGGAAAGCAAAGGGACTTAAACAATATTAAACTTTCATTATCAGCTGTATTGTTTTTCTGTTTGCCTAGTGTGATTATCAGAAAGCAAACTAAACTAAATTGCTAAAGCATTTCAAGGGAAAGTCCAATAGTATCTGTTTCATTAGTATTTTTTAATGTTTATTTTTTATGACTACAGACATTTACAGAATGGACAGTGTTTACTAAAACTGTGTGTATTCATCTGTTTAAGATGCATGGCACTTTGATTTGGCAAGCTTATTCCTGTACCCCAAATTTCTGGATTATTAGGAAATAAATGGAGAGCTTACCTCAGAAGAATATATATATTTAATCATAGCTATTCAACAAGAGCACCGATGACAGCACCTTTTGAGGATATTTTATTTAGACAATGGGCAGCTGTTTTCCCTAAAATTTGGAGATGAATATGTTGTTAGGAGATTATACCAGTAAATGAATAACTTCACTGGGGGCAGGAGGCATGTAGATGTGAGACCTCTGTTCAACCAATGAAGGGAAATGATTTCCAGTCTGTTTCAGGATAAAATATGGCATTTGGCACCTCTAAGGTGACCTTATTCTTTTTGTAGCAGAAATTTTTTCTCCAAGCAAATACTAGCTACCTTTGCAGAAAGATGAAAGAGAGAGAGAGAGAGAGAGAGAGAGAAAGAGAGAGAGAGAGAGAGAGAGAGAGAGAG
>NW_022196905.1:151283819-151306332 GCF_008632895.1 Mastomys coucha | reverse complement strand
GAGAGAGAGAGAGAGAGAGAGAGAAGGAGAGAGGGGGGAAGTGGTGAGGGGGTGGAGCTCAGTGCTCTGTGGCTTCTGAAAATGGATTTCAGACCGCCTGCAGGAACACAGTCCTCATTAGGTTCTGCACTGAGTCTTGAGAAGTGTGGACCTCCTTATGCTTTTACCTTTTCAAATGTTTATTTTTACGCTTAAGGATAAGCAATTTCCTGTAATAGACTACAATTATGACTCTACCACTCTTGCAGTCATGAGCACGTTTTTCCTTGAGAGATCTTGCATGTGAAAGCACTTTGTAAACTCCAAGTGAAACCCCAAAGCAGGTGCGTGCGTGGATGATTTTACCGAAGTCCTTGCATTATTTCCTAATGGACTTTAAATTATTGGAAGTGAGAATTGTCATTTTTTGCCTTGAACATAATAGACACTTGGAAAAGATATTGAATGGACTCCCAGCTCCAGCTGTGTGCATCAGGCATGTGGCTGCCAGGCTTAGTGGCAGGGAGACTCTAGGGAAGGATTCTGTTGCTTCTGCACTGACAACCCATGGGCTCTTCCTCCTGTCTCTTTCCTCTTTGCCCAGTTATCAAGTGACAGGGGCATGGCCTTCTACCCAGTCCTGCTTGCTGTGCATTTCTCTCATCCTTTCTCATCAGGTTCCCACTATAAATTTGTAGTTTGTGTTTTGGGCAACGACTACATTTATTGGCCTGTTGATTTTTCCATGTGATTTTTGTTATATTTGTCTTCAGGATTGGTTCTGATCTGGTCTTCCTTCAGCAAGAAAAGCCTATCACTTGTGTGTATCTCCTAAATGTGTTGTCTGCCATACCTGGATTGGTTTATTTGGTCATTTCTGTGTTCACCCAAATTCCAGCTTTCTGAAGATAAATGATGATAGTCTCCAGGTCTCTTGCATGGAGTAAAAAGAAACATAACTATCTGAACTTTCATAAGGCTAAGAAGAGGGCCAAATGTGAACATGTGAATCCCATAGGATACTAAATGGAAAATGATTATCAACTGTGGGAACTATGTCAAAACACAAAAATAGCACATGAGTAAGAACGTGTCAGAGGATAGGTTAGGCTTTCTGGGAATGGCATTTGCAAAGAGGCTTATTTTTTCAGTTGGAAGTAGCTGAAACAAGAGAAAAGGGGGTTGGAAACTACAATGTCTGTGTAGGTTCAGAATCAGCTGAGAATCTCGGAAAACAGGAAGCAGGACTTGAACCTACTGTGTAGTAACAAGGAAGACAGGATAATATCTGATGACTGAGACCAGGATGTGGTCATGTGCTGTGAATCCCCATTCTTTGCTACTTATCTTGCTAATATCTTATAATTTGTAAAGTGGGAAAGCCATAGATAGGATTGATATGATTCTAGATACCCTTTAAAATGACTAAATACAGCAATTCCGAACTACTGAACAATAGAAGAATCAATTAGAGGCAACCAAGAGAAGCACCACATATTCTAGTGAAGAGTTTGAACACTTAACAACCATGGAATGAGCAATAGAGGGACAGAGATGGATCTGACTTACATTTTTTCCTAGTGATAAACACTATTGTTACTATATGGGCTGAATAAGAAAGGAAAGCAGTTAGGCATCATTCAGACTGTCAGTATGGAGAGAGGGGTGCACAGGGGGATTTTGAGTTAGAGACCAGCCTGGGCTATATTTCTAAAATTTACTCATTGAGAGGGGGAAGAAGGACTATGGATTAGAAAGCTCATTATTTATAATAAAGTAAGTACTTTCTATGAGATAAGCCATAGGCAGGTGCTGGGTGTAGATGGAAGGTAAGGGGTTTTGTCAGGAAGCACCGGAATTAGGAGTATCTAGTTATCTTGAGTGCCCCTGGGTATATTTTGATGATTCTTCTTTGAATCTAATGTAGATGAAAGAAAATTCCTCCAGTAGGCATTGATGCTTATGCACCTTGCCACCCTCTCCTGCTTAAAAAGCTCAAGGCTCTGCTAGTCAAATTCACCCACTTTAGATACATTCAGGACTAAGGCTCAAGAAGTTCATTTTTGGGACCTATTTTTGTTTAGTTTTTGTTGCTATGGTGAAACACTGACAAAAAGCAACTTAGGAGAGAAAAGATGTATGTTAGCTTACAATTTCTGGTTTTGGTCTTCATTGTGGAAAAGTCAAGGCAGGAACTCCAGGCAGATAGTCACACCACCTTTGAGAGAAAAGAGAGATAAAATTGCCTGTTTGTACTCAGCTCTATCTCTCCAGTCTTATACATCTCAGGAAACTCTGCCTAAGGAACAATGCTGCTCGCGTTGGGCTGCATCTTCCTACACCAATTAAAGTAACCCAGACAGTGCCCCCATAGACTCGCCCTCAGGCCACCCCTTATTGAGGCCTTCTTCCCAAGTAATTCTAGATGGTATCAAGTTGACAATGAAAGATAACATCAAAGGACACATCTTCCTTTTAGGGCCAGTAGTAGTTGTGTATTATACAAGGTTGATTGGTGGAAACAGGAGTGAGAGAGTTGTTGGAGGTGGCTGAAATAAAATTTGAGCCTAACTGAGGAACAGGGAGTGGAAAATTAGGATTAATATTATCTCACGTCTAAGGCATGGTATGGAGGTCAATATCTGGCACATTAGCCTTAAGTCTGATTCTTTGTCACTCCCATCAATTTGATGAGTAGCTTCACTTTTTTTTTTAAAGTTGGCTCTTGTAGTTAAACTAATGAGTTTTTCATATGATTATTTCTTAATTAATCTTGATTGTATTTTACCTTATGGTACAAAATTCAACTTACATGTATCTTCAACCTATCAATATCCTATTGATTGACTAAGCATACATTAATATTTTTCCTTATGTAGCATCTAAATTTGCACAGTTTTCTTCTGCCCTTCTTATGCCAGGGTTTGTAATTGATGTGGTACATAGTGAACACCCAGCACACATGATTCTCTATGGAATATCCTCAAGTTTGGCCACAGTGAGGAGAAACTAAAAGAAATCAAAAAGAGATTTTGGAAAATCGCCAAGGTCAGCACAAAGACACTCTGCTAATCTGGGGGTGGGGTGGGCGGGAAGTTTGAGATTCCTAGGAGACTGATTTCCTGCAGTGCTGACTCTGCCTGGTGATAACCATGAAAGTATGGGGCATTGCTGCTGCTGAATTCCTCAGCTTTCCTATTTTAAACTCATTTATTTGGGGATGAAATTTAGCTGGGCACTGCTGAATTTAAGGCGTGTGTGTGTGTGTGTGTGTGTGTGTGTGTGTGTGTGTGTGTGTGTGTATGAGTCTTTTCATACACAAGGGAACTCCTGGTTTATTGTCATGCCTTAAGAGGTCCTCAATGTTGTTTAAAGGTACCAAGAACTTATGTTGGCAATTATGTTAGGTATTTATGTGATCCTGAGCACAGCTCTGGATGATTTGATAGATGCCTTTTTAGATGATGATACATACTCTTGCCTGATCTGCCTGATAATTTTGGTTTAAAAGTTTAGGAGACTGCAATCATAGCTCAGTAGTAGCATACTTATCTATCATTCACAACATTATAGTTAAATTCCCAATACCCACAATGTAAAAGTTTAGAGAGGAAGAAGCCCCATTCAGATTTTAAATAGTGTATCTGTAAAACTTTGGGGAGATTGCAGCTGCAGAAGATACCTTGATAGGATGCTCCATGTCCCAGAAAAAGTAATATCACTATTATTTTAAATACTTTTACTTTATGTGTATAAGTATTTGCCTGCATATATATACATGCCTGGTACTCTGGGAGACCAGAGAAGAGAATTGTAGCTACACACAGTTGTGTACTGCCATTTAGGTGCTAAGAGCTGAACTCAGGTCCTCCATAAGAGTAACACGTACTCTTGACTGCAGAGTTATCTTTCCACTCCCAGAATATTACTTTAAACAAGCATTTCATCACCCAGGCAGGTGGCCTGAATAATCTCATTGAGTCATGATTTCTCAAATAAGGATTATGTAGGGTATTTTGCTTTAGATCATCTCGAGCTGCACACAGTGGCATGGGGACTCTGGACACTTATTTCCTGACACATAGGTCTTCAATCTCTCATGCTTTAAGAAGAGCCCCGAAGCAGGGCATCTTACAAGCCACAATCATCTTTGAAAACCCTGAGGGAAATGGTCTGAAGTGTGAGCTGCACCGTATTATTTGTGTCCTCTCAGGGTTTGTAGCAGCCGCAGTTCAACCTCAAAGCTCAGCATCAGAGAATTTACCAGAAACTCAACACTATTTCCCAAATGCTGAGAATTTTGGCTACAAATTAGGAAATATTTCTCTAAAGCACAGCACTTTGAAGAATGTGACGTGCCATGAGAAACAGCAAAATAACAGTCACTGGATTTCCGAACGCGAGGTAAGAATAATTCCCGTTGACACACAGAGCCTGTGGGAGATGGGGTTAGCTATTGCTGCAAAGACGAACTGCTATATTCTGGCTCTCAGAAATACACCTGTGTTTATACCTTCTAGGTGAATTTGTCTTTTAGTTGTTTCATTTTATTTTTGAGACAGAGTCCTTAGCTCAGTCTGGCTTCAAACTCACTGGGTAGCCAAGAATGACTAGGAATTTATGATCCTCCTGCCTCAATCTTCCAAGTGATAGAATTACAGATGTGTGTCCAGTTATACAGTGCTGGGGATCAAGCAGGGATTTGTGCATGGTAGGCAAACAATCCATTAAGTGAGCTACAAACCTAGCCTCTGATGCCTTCTTCTGCTGAGCAGGAAGACAGGGGAGATGTCTTCAAAGTGTGAGGGCAGCAGAGCAAGATGGATGTCAATCATCCAGTGCTCTTACTTAACACTCTTGGACAAATGTGCAGTTAGCCCCATGATGTTCTGTACATTTGGAATTAGCCAAAAAGGTAACTGTTCATTTAACTCACACACCACAGTAACAAGTTCATAGGAGGAAAATGCCACTCTTTATGACATCAGTCCATACATTAAAAAAATTGCTGGATGTCTGCAGTTATTTTATATGCTATTCAATTCAATTTGACCTATGTGTGATTAATATGGATTATGAAAAGCAGCTAGATGAGCCATTTGTAAAATGATTTACAGTGATCTCTTTTGTTGTGCATGTTTCTCAGCCTTGCAGTCACAGAAAGCTAGACATCTTCATGCTTTCAGTCCAGAAGCAATAGCACCTTCTGGACTATGGACACTTACACTTTTGTAGGAAATTCATAAGTGTCTGTGTTTTCTGGTATCTGCCTAGAAATAACTTGACTGGTCAGATGCCAAGCCCAGTTCAGCTGTGTTTCCATGGTGGAACTGACAAGTCACACGAATGTTAGTGTTCAGATTTTGCTCTTACTGATTATATCATTTTGATGTGGTGTCAATGTATATTTCCACAATAAAACCCCAGAAAGGAAATCAAATCACACAATAAATAAAAAATAGGCACTCTAAAAGTCCAAATAATTAAAGTGTAAATAAGTTAAAATAACTGTACCATCTTTTAGCAATTATGCCAGAGCCAAACACCAGAGGAAATGTCAAAGCAGAGGGTTTGTGTTTGTCAGGTTTTGTTAGACATTTTCACCTGTGCTTGGATAAAACCAATTCCAGAGTGGAGAAGTGGGCTCTGTTATTAAAGGGGATGCAAAGGGAAGCCCTATCCCCTAGTCACAGTGTCAGCTGTGACAAACCAGACTCACATTCTCAGGCTTTAAACTCTTTTAAGATTTACTTTTCTATTTTAACCATGTGCATATACACTCAAGAACAGGCATGTCTCCAGAAGCCAGTGGTGTTGAATCCTTGTGAGCTGGAGGTATATGGAGCTTTAACCTGCCTAATGGAGGGTCTTCTGCAAGAGCAATGGCAGCTCTTAACCAAGGAGCCATCTCTGTAGCCCCATTCACAGAGCTTTAGAAACCACTCTGCCTCCTGTTGCTTGTATGAGAAGACTTGAGCACAATGGTGCCCTTCTTAAAGTCTGTTCTCAACCTTGTGTTAAATCCTTATTGATGCTTGGGTTTAGTCTGAACTTAATAAATGAGGTAGTAGTTCAAATATGTCTCTTTATTTCTTATTTCAATTAAGATTTACATTTCTTTAAAAACTTAATCTGTTCATCCCCACCTGATTTCTTCTTCCCCTGGCTGTTAATGGTTACTCCCTCCTCCTGGTAGTACTATTGCCTTTTACACCCTGAATATAAAATGTTATATTAAAATGAAAGTGGGAGGGGTTGGGAAGATATTTCAGTGTGCAAAGTGTTTCTTACACAGCCAGAAGGACTGGAGTTACATCCCTAACACGTACACTAAAATTGTTTTTAAAGAGTATAGTGGTACATATAACCCAGGACAGGGGAAGGGGAAACATGATGATTCACTGGAGCTCAATGGCCATCCAGGATAGTTTAATGGGCATGCCTCATACCCCAGGGAGAGAACTTACCACAAAAACCAAGGTGGCCAGCAGTGGAGGGTTCATACTTGCATCTGACTCCTGCCTACACACATACACACACACACACACACACACACACACACACACACACACACACACACACACATTTATTCAGGAAAAAATTGTTTCTTAGCTGAGTTAGGAAAATAAAGGAGTCCATTTTCCTTTGTCCCTCCATCTTCCATTGCTTCTTTTCTTTAGTCAAGACTTGCAAACTGGAAGAGTGGGCCAAGCTCACTCTGCTTCTACTCACCTCACCCTTTCTTCTACTCATGGTTCAGCTCCAATGTGTGTGACAACCATCAGGTTAGTGACTCCTGGGAGAACAGCTTTAGCGAACTCTACCACAAAATGGAAGAAGCAGAGTGCTTCCTATCCTGGGAGGGGAAGCACAAGCCTCCGTTTATTGATTCTTTGATCTGTCTAGTTTGAAGTCTGAATAGAACAACAAGTACATTTATAAATCAGTTCAGTGTGTTTTCTGTAGGAAGCCCGAAGCATTTCATGTCTTGCACACTAGACACATTCATCCTGGAATTATTTTATCTGCCTTAAAAAAATCATCCCAAAATATTTCAAATGAAAACTTCCAAGGCATTAAAAAGTCATATGAAGAATTGGTGTCAGTGCCACTTCCCAAGAAATCCTCTTTTATTTACTGTTTGATCCCCAGTTCAGTGCTTTCTCCCCATCTGGCAGCTGTCACTTAGGCAGATGGCCACCAGCTGGGAGGGCAGCCTGTGTGTCTTACCCCCTGGGCGCATCGGGCTCCAGGCTCCACAGACCTGATGTGAAAGTGTGCAGTATCATTCCACAGGCTGTCTGGCCAAGTTCGATGCTGGTTTGTCACCTAGAGCCTCCTGAGGGGATCTTCCTGATGATTATGGGATGTCCATAGGTGACAGTTTCTAATGTCATGGCTTCAGCATACATGACAATGTAGATAATATACAGTCATGGTCCAAGCCTCCCAGTTAAGGGCCATATTCTTGCATTGAATTAGTAATGTAGAATAAAGATATGAGTCTTTAGAGAAACAGAAGTAGAAGTAGACATGAGTTTTTAAGGGAATACATCCCTCTCAAAGTCCAGACAGTTGATGGGTGTCTGAAGAATAGGATTATTCTACTCTAAATAATATGCTCATAATTTAATGATCATTATTGCTGGAACTATTCACATGAGATTTGTAAATAACTTGAAGCAGTGTTATGACCTATGAGCATCTTGTTTGGAATGCATGCTACATGCAACATGAGGTAAAGCTTCTGAAAGAGATTTCTGCATTCTTCAAAGACTCTCTGGTTGCTCTGAGTTCTTACTGTCATTTCCTCTGGGGCAGTCACTTGCTCCTCTGTGGAAAGCCAGCTAGAGCACTCAGTGTTCCTGAGCCTCTAGCTCATTCAGGAGAGATAAGGCTCTCCTGAAGCTCTCTCTTTGCACTAACACCTGCCTTTGACTTGCACTTCTTTTAATCACAGATAGACTTTTGGAGCTGGGGTGAGGGATGAGACAGAATGAAGCTAAAAGGCAGATTAGCCATTGTTTACACATTTGTGTAGTTCTCCACACAGAAGCAGAGATTCTCACAAAAGTTCATGCACACAGGAAAGAGCACAGCTGGTGTTTGTCCAAATTCAGATCAAATAATAGGTACACACATATATGCATACTTACATACACATGTATATGTATATGTTCTTACATGTCCTGTAATTTTTATACCTCTGCAATTTGTTTTTTATATCTTTATTTTTATGTGAACAGGTATTTTGCTTGCATCTGTGTGTGCAACACCTGTGCGTAATGCCAATGGAAGTTATTAAAGTTATAACATCCCCTGGAACTAGAGTTACAGACAGTTGTGAGTCACCATATGGGTGCTGGGATTTGAACTTGGGTCCTCTTAAAGAGTAGCCAGCCCTCTTAACTGCTGATTTATCTCTACAGCCCCACATCTCTATAGTTTTTAGTAACCATTCACATTTCAGTTTGTGAGTAGATCATGTTTATTTAAATTTTTTGTGAGTTAAACATTTGTTTCCCATTTTTATAAAATTATAAGTAATATATCTAAGGCAAATTTGTAAAATTTTAAAGATAATCTTGAAAATTTAATTCTTAAGTATAGAATTTGTGGTCTCAAGATATGTACATTGGAAAGATCTTAATTTTGTATTCTCTGAAAATTCCTGAGAAGAGCACACCCTCCAATGATGCACAGTTTGTGGAGCATGCTCCATATTTTTTCTTCCCATGTTGGCTTGCCTGCTCTTGTCTTCAGCCCCTGGCCCTGCTATACAGCCTTGAAACTTTGGGAAGCATCTTTTTTCTTCTTCTTGACATGATTCCATGTCACTCATGAGCTCTGTGGGAAGCTGTGTCCTCAGAGTCTGCAAACGTCCAGTCTAGGACTTTGTAAGAATACTTTCACAGATGGCAGAATGTTCATGCTAAAACAAAACCACTCTTTTACTCTTTTGGGTCATGGCTGATGAAGTTGATTTAAGATGCACAGTGGCCCCACTGATCTTCTGTTTCTTTGTTGACTCGGCCTATGTGGATATTTCATCACGGCTGTCTCTTTCCTCCCTCTTACCTGGCCTGGTTTAGCTTTAGACTCCTTTGAGTTAGTGTTTGAGGATGACTTGTCATATAAATTACATCCTCCAAGACTGCCCAAGGGATGTCTAGTGTTGTTTTACTTCTCATCCTCAGTGCTGAACACATTGCCCGATGCTCAAACATGACCAGCTTAGAGTGTGACTGACTCAGTGGCTCCCTAACCTGTAAGAATTGTGGAAGAAAACATGTTTGAAAACACTTTAAATAAAAGACATGCTGTGAAGAGTAATATATCACTGCCATGATTTGAGCCAGTGGACCTTACACATATGGTTTGTGAGCATCAGAAAAAGCCAGAGACAACAAAGCAGGTACCTCATCCACACTCTGAGCCGCTGCTGATGTTGTTATGCACCTTGATAAGAGGTTCAAATATGCCCATCCTCGGGTACCTACTGCTGTGAAATTTGTAATACTTCTCCAACTCTGGGAGATATATTTGTTGAAGCACACACACACATGCGTGCACACACACACACACACACACACACACACATGCATGGAATTTCTTGATGCAGACCTAGCTATTTAAATTAAAGATGACTACATTCCCTTACAAATGAGAAGACTGCAGTTTGGGATGGTACATAGCCTTTCTAATATCATAGAGACTTTGAGTCAGGAATAAGTACATGTGCAGTTCTGATGTTTTATACCATCTATTTCCTACTGATAACAGTAGCCTGAACTGTCTTTTGTACATCTTGATTAGAGGGATTCACTAGCAAAATTAGAAATTCTAAACATGTCAATCATTCAGCTATAAGTTTAAAGAGTAAATCTAGCTTCCCGATAAGAACATTTGCTCATGAAGTAACTGAGCATCTACTTCTTGGATGCCTGCTTGCTACGAGGTATTGGAGACATACTCTACAAGTTTAACATCCCACAGACATCTTATTTTTGCCCTCTCAAAACCAGTCAACAGCAACTACAACTACCACCACCAACAACATCCTATAGACACATTCTTCTTGTTCTCCTCTTCAAAACCACCACCATCACCACCACCACCAAGAACAAAAAGAATAACAAGAACAAAAACAAAACAAAACAAAAACAATAATGAAAACAGTAACAATGATGACAACAACCACAAACCCCTAGTTTGGTTTTGCCCTATTTTAAAATTTCTTCTTCTGTTTTTGGATGTTATTTGTTATTCTAATTTTCTTTTTATAAAACTCACTTGTAAAGCTTTCTAAAAGAATTTGGTGATCAATAATATTTAATGTCATACAAAGTATTCAGATATGAGTTAAAAATGCCCCTGTGTTCTATGTACTTATATTCCAGGGGCTCAGTACAGTATTAGTCTAGCTAGAATGCCAATGACCATATGACCAGAAGAATGTGTGTAGATGCGGAGGGCATTGAAAAGGAAGTTGGTGGCTTTGGTGTGGAATTATTGGGTGGAAGCCCTCAAAGACTCAGATGAGAATCTCCACCAGCAACTAGATGCATTCAACTTTGAGAACTAGTCTGAAAATGAAAATTTGAAGGTATAGTACAAAGAAGAATGTGGCTAAGCTACTCCATGGAAGATGTATGTTGTAAAACCGAGAGAAGAAAGTAGACAGAGGTCTGGTAATACAGCAGAGGCTAGGATAGAAGAAGCATTGGCATGGATTGAGGTGGTATGCAAAGACTTGTCTACATGAAACCCTACAGAAAAACATCCATGAAACCTCCTGAGAAAAAGCCTGTCTAAAAAAGCAAATTCTAGGTGATGAAGGAGTCAAGATAGAAGAAGAGAGAGTTCAGAATCTTCTGATCTTTAAGTGTGTCATAGAATAAGGCAGTGAGCAAGATACTGAAAAATGTCCATTTATTCTCAGTTGAATAAATGGTTCATTTTCCCTTGTATATGTGGTTTTGGAGCAATCACCAGAAGTCAATAATTTTGGCTCTCACCTTTTGAAGGTTTAGATGATGTTAACCATAAGACTAAGCCTTTTCCAATCTTAAGGCACACTTCCTAATGTGTTTGTATCTTGTGGTCTATCTGCCTAAACACTTATTTTACTGTGAAAGCAAATTGTTGAAACAAGACATTATTTAATATAGATACCAATTCCAGCCACAATAGAGATGATATCTTAGTGCAAAGGCAAACATGTTTGGGCAAACTTGTTTGCTAGCAATTTAGATACACAATTTAAATAAAATTGATTTACAAGTCATATGATCTCTTTATATTCTTGTATGTGATCGGCCGAATGTCTCCAGTACTGATGAAATTGCCTTGCAAATATTTGCACATAACATTTACAGAATCTGAGAGAATTTGAGCCACTGTATTGCCAGTGACCAGACTGTGACCAGCACATGGGAATGAGCTTTACTCAGAGCTCGAAGTAAATTTTATATTGGGTCACCCTTCCTTATTTGACAACATGGTTTTACCATTTGGATGAGAATATGTAAAAGGAGCTGTGGACAGTTACTTGGTATTGAAATCAATGGGTTTCATATATTTTGTGAAATAAAAATAATAGACATTCGTCTGCTCATGGATGTCTATTTATGAAGGTTATTGAAGCTGCAGGAAGTTCAGAATCTTCCTTGGATTAAAAAAAGACAATTTACTTAGGATGTTGAATCCGTTGGAATCTGAAACACTAAGGTTATATAGAATGAAAGGTATGAAATTGCTAGTTAAGTTAGAAAAAGAATGCTCTCCTTTTCCCTTTCTTCCCCCGCCATGTGTGTGTGTGTTTGTGTGTGTGTGTGTGTTTGTGTGTGTGTGTGTGTGTGTGTGAGAGAGGACAGCTTCAGGTGAACTTTCTCAGACATTGTCCACCTTTTTGTTATTTGTTTGTTGGTTTTTAAGTCAGGTTCTCTCATTGAGTAGGCCAGGGAGACTGGCTAATGAGTACCAACAATCATGGTACTGGACAACACTCTTCATATTATCAGTGGAAAAAGGTTAACACCAATCCAGATTCAAATCCTCCCACTGACAGCAGTGACCTGGCTGAATGATACCACAAACATTTTAGGAGTAAACAACCACTATCTGCTTAGATATAAGGATAATTATATGAGATGGGGTCCAGGCTTGATGTTGCTTGGGTTCCAAAAACCTGAGATTATATTGCTTGTGAACCTAGGGAAACCAAATACTGCTGTTCTGCTGAAAAGAAACATGGTGATAAAAGAACGTCTAGGTCAGTGTCTCGCTCAGCCATCATCAGGGAAATTTCTCCTGCAGTTAGATGCAAATAATACAGAGACCAACAACTGTGATGACCTCACCATATCCCTCCCTTCAGGGTTAATGAAAAATATGTGGAAGAGGAGGTGGAACAATTGTTACAGGTAGAAGGGAGGAAGAACATTAAGGCCTATCCTTACTGAGGAGGTTCTTCACTTGTTCCTGATTTCCCAACATATCTAGGATATACCAGATTAAGATGACAGTTCAATAAATCTGATTTAGAAATACTGATGGATATATTATTTCCACTACCTATTTCAGCTTTCTATGCCTGCATGTATGAAATTACGAAACAAAGAAAATTAGAAAAAAATTAAAAAGAAAAACAGACATAGCCAAACATTTAACAGGATAAATTCTGAAGAGTTTCTGTCAGCAGGAGACTTATAACTCTGGCTTGTTCAGAGTCAGTCCGCTAGACAGAACACATTTCAATAAATTGAGGATTGTCATTCCCTTTGGTGATCCTCTAGTCTCATTAGGTCCAGAGCATTCTTGGAAAGCTGTGACAAAGATACACTCCATACTACCTAACTCCATCCAGTTTAGTCTTCAGCACTGCTAAGGAATCATTGCTCTGGTGATATGGTTTGGTCCATTTGGTAGACTTCACCTGGTGGGTGGTTCTGGTTTCCTCAGCTGTGCTAGGGTTGGTTGTTAAAATGCCATCATGCCTATCGTTACAGCAATGCCAATTGTCTCAGGGCTGACTTTGCCATTGTCCTTCAAAACTGTTTATTTTCTATACACCTGGAAATTAAAATAAACTGCAATTGTGTAGTGTTTCATATAACAAAATGATGCTAATTGGGTAATCGAAAAACCTTCTTGAAGGTTACTACTGTTTTATTGAGCAATATATAATAACCTTCCTTTGATGTACACTCACACACACATACATATACACAATTCATTGTCAACATTTATCTACATATATGTATTAAAATTTTAACAGGTATTTATTTTTTGTGTGTATGGTTTGTTTTGGTGTGTGTGTATGTGAGTGTGTGTGTGTATGCTATGCTATGGGTATGGAGGTCAGAGGACAACTTAAAATAGTCACTTATTGTTTGCCACCATATGGGTCTTAGGGCTCAAACTCAGATTGTCTGGCTTGGTGAAGCAATTTTCCTCACTAAATCATCCTGCCAGACCTCAATGTACACACACACACACACACACACACACATACACACACACACACACACACACACCAAAATGAATAAAAGTAAATGTTCTTTTTAAAATAAGTGTGTGTGTGTGTACATGTGTATGTGTGTGCATGTGCGTATATGTTTGTGTGTGTGCATATGTTTATGTGTGTGTATCTGTGTGCATATGTATATGTGCATGTGTATGTGCTGTGTGTGGATGTTTGTGTGTGTGTGTTTGTGTGTCTGTGTATGTGTGTCACAACATGCATATGGAGGTATGGCTTTTTAGGGTTCAGTCTTCTATTTTTTCCAAGGAAGAGACTCTCGTGTTTCTACTACTGCACTGCATTTTCCAAGTTCACTAGCCTGTAACTGTGTAGCCATTCTTCGTCTCTGCCTTCTGTCTTGTTGTAGGAGCACTGGGGTTATCTGTGCATGTTCCTCACATTGATCCTTTCTATGGGTCCTGCATATTGACACCAGGCTTTTAGGTATACCAGGCAAATCTTTTTACCCATGGATCCATCTCCCTGGAACTCAATGAATATATTTAAACTCTTACATGGTGGCTGTCATATTTTTAAAAATTACTATTACCATTACTGTTGTCATTTTGCCATCTTACAAACACTCCAGTGAAAATCCTTATATGTGCATTTTAGGTCCTTCTCTGCTGGCTAGGGTTTAAAGGAGAAAACAGTCAGAGAATATTAAGTACTATTAATTTAAAAAGAAATGCCTAAAACATTTCAAAAGAAGCTGTAGTCATGTGTTTATCTACCAGAAATATGTGAGAGAGTAGCCCTCTCATCCTTGCCAGGGCTGGAAGTCAGCTCTTTATCTGTGTCTTGATCCTCCTGTGCTTAGGACAGGCTTGTACACAGCAGGCTGGCCCAATCATCACTTTGGTATTCCAAGGCTTCATTTTCTTTTTGCTCATATAATAAAATATATAAAAAGTCATATAAAGATTAATGTACTTTATTCATAATAATTTTATAAAACCATAGATTAAGGTCAGAGTTTCAGCTCACATGATATTAGGCCTTATTGATGCCTTTTGAATATGAACAATTTTGAAGCTTTTCTATCTTGATGCCTTTTGAATAGGAACAGTTTTGAATCTTTTCTATAACAAAATCTTTTGAATATGAACAGACTTGAAGTTTTTCTATCTTGTACTCCAAGGCCATTGGTTCCCTTGTTCCATTTTCTTTTACTATCACATTTGGGATTTATGTAGAAAAAGGATTTTGTTTAAATCACCATTATTCTGTGGTTACATAAAATACAAAGTGAGTAGAGCTCAGTCAGTAACTGCTTAGATTATTTTTGGATTCTGTACTCCTGATTTCAGCAGTAATGCCATTTCATATTTCTGGATTCACCTACCACTCCATCATGTTATTTCTTTTTAAGAGTTTTCATTGGAGAAAAAGTTAATGTCCTTTTTATTTTTGTTTTTGATATAATCTAATTTTTTATGATTTATACATATAAGCCAAGAATGCTAATATAGACAAAAATCACATAATGCAGATATGTGTCTGGCATTTCTATATAGATGCCATCTTACACATTCTACCTCTGGCCTTGTGACACTGACATGATGATGGCCTTCTTTGAATTCTGCTAACATAGATACTGAAGTTTCCAAAGACAAAGTAAATGCTTCTTCAAGTACTCAACTGCCAGAGTAAATTCTAGCACATACTCCTGCACCTGAGTCAGCTCTTGTCCAACATGGGCTTTCAGAATCCAAGCCATGTGCAGGCCTTTGAAATATTTTGACATAACAACATTTAATTAAACAAGCAATTTTCCAATTTCTTGGCCATGCGTCACGTTTACTGTAGTTTTGGTTAAATTTGTATTTGACTCGTGTAGGAGAAAATGAATTTTAATAATTTCTTCTTGAAAAGAAAACTAGGTTTACAAAAACATGAAGGTTCAAAGGAGGATAATATAGAAAACCTTCACAAAATATTAGGCCTTGCTGGATTTGATTAATTAATGCCATCATTTTTTTTTTCTGAGCTATGTCTAACTCTGCAATCTCTCCTGTCCTGACGCTTATTATGTAGCCTAGGCTGATCTCAAACTTGTCCCTGTCTTCCTTGCTTCACCGTTCTGAGTGCTGATTGTGTTCAAGATCCATCATCTCTTGCAAACATGATTTTTTTGGAGGAAAGTCAATTCAAGTGCAGCCATAGAAAATATTGCTGAATTAAAAAAATTCTACTCTCTCAGTGTATGTACATATGTACACTTTCCAATTTTGTTCTGATCTTTTACTAGTTCGGCTAGTGTGCTGGGTTGTTTTATGTCAATTTGAAACAAGTTAGAGTCATTTTAGAAGAGCTAAATTCAATTGAGAAAATATCCCTTAGGGATGGGTAGTACCATCCATCCCTGGGCTGGTGGTCTTCAATGCATAAGAAAGCAGGCTGAGCAAGCCATGAGGAGCAAGCCAGTAAGCAGTATTCATCCATGGCCTCAGCTTTAGTTCTGAGGTCTTAGGGTTCCTGACTTGATTTCTACCATGATTTCCTCAGTGATGGACTATTACCAGGGCATATAATTGAAATAAAACTTTTTCTCCAATTTGCTTTTTGTCATGGTGTTTAATCTCAGCAATAGAAACCCTAACTAAGATACCTGGCTCTATCTGATATATTAATATATTCAGTATTTTTTGTAATGTGTGTTTCTAGGTACAGTAGCCAGTAGGAGGACACATATTTGGCATAGAGAAAACTCACCATTAATGTCTTCCAGTGCATTCTTCAATGCTTAAAAGTAACTCATTGTTTTTAGATTTATTTGCAAATGGACAACTTCAGATGTTAGATGGCAGGTGAACTGAGCTCTGTGGGAAATTTGTTCTCAAACCTGGAGACAGATATTTGGTATTTCAAGGTTTCTCATTTTCAGAGCTGTTTCTTTAAAATCCCTTTAAATGAGATTTATTTACATGAAGGAGATCCTTTATCTTTGTTTAAAAATTTAAGCTATTTTATATATCATTCAGTTATATCATACCTGCCTGAAAAACTCCCCTTTATATGATTGTTCCATTCATTAGAGTAACATTAGTTTTTTTGGTTTGCTTTGTCTTCTGTTTAACTCACAAGGACAGAAGGAGTGGACCCAGCTTGAGCTTGAGCTGCATTTCTTTGGTCTACTTTTCCTCCTTTGCAATTTGGTTTTGGTTTTAAATGAATGTTCTTTCCTGATTTTTTGATGTTGATATTAACACCAATTTATTAAGGGTAAGATACCATATGTTCAGTTTGAGAATAGCAGTTCAGTTGTGTTCATTTCAAATTCTAGCTTCTACAAATCAGCTGATTATTTACTCTTGGCTCTGAATTCACTCGCACCCCTGCCATGTTTACATTTTGATTTATTTCATTGTCCAAGGAGTTTGTCATTTTTCTCCTTTTTATTATTTTTTGAGGAGAACTTTTTATTGTGTTCATTATAAAGAAAACATGGAAAAAATGAGCAACAGAGAAGTCTATATCTTTTTGTTAAAGAATAGCTGTTGGAAACCAGCATTGTTCTTTGAGATCTAACATGCTAAGGGGTGGTTGGTTGCTATCAACAGTCTAATAAATGGTAAAGGAAAAAGTCACACAGTGTGAGACTGATAAACCAAGATGCATCTGGAGGAGCCCTACAAAGAAGACACAAAAGCATGTACCAGGCTGGAAATAAGCCCAAAGTATGAAGCAGTCATTCCTGGGGTTTAATTTATATATCGAAGATACAAGAATAAGTAAAAAAAAAAAAAAAAAAAAAAAAAAAAACTTGATTGCTAGCTGCTTTTAGGATTGAAGTCATGACTCACATTGGCACTTTCCTGCACCTTCACTCATAAAGGTCTTTGGATCATTGTGCAGATAATCCATGAAGTTGGATGTGGGTACTGTACAGGGATTATTTGTCCAGTTCTGTTTAATGTTTACTGATGTACCTCCATAGATGAGTAGGAAGTCATGTCCAGGCAGTTATTTCAGTTAGAGTTGTACCCCCAAATACAAACCTAATTGATTACACTCACATTTGAATGTCTAGGAATACACATAGTGTGATATTATTGAAATTTAAATAATATGCTGCAATGAAATTGTCAGCATGGTATTGTGTTATTGGGACCATACAAAGTACACTGAGTCATAAGGGTGGTCCTGCATTCACTTGAAAGAGCCCCTTGGTAATACTGCTAGTAATCTTGGATTAACTAAATCCATAAAAGTGTTTTAATTATAAGAATCTTTGAAACAATAATTTCTTTTACAAATATCAATATTATTAAAACTTTGACAGACTAGGGATGGAGAGAACCTCTTTAAACACTATCTAAAGGCTATCTAAACCTATCTAAAGAACCTATCTAAACCTATCTAAAAACTCTATATGACAAACTATCATCATGCTAAATGGAGAAAATCTTGAAGCACTTCCACTATACTTAGTAACAAGACCATGGTATTCACAGCCTGTATTCTTATTCAGTTCTGTACTTAACCTGAATAAGATCTAGTTGGTCCTAGACAGATTGATAAGATAGGAGAAGAAAGTAAAAGGGATAAAGATAAAAGAGAAAGATGTAAAAATATTTCTATTTCAAAATGACTTGATTCTAGATGTAAAAAAAAAACTTTTAGAATTTATAAACACAGAAGATTGCAAGATACGAACTTAAAATGTATAAAAAGCATGATACAAACTTAAAATGTATAAAAATTAGAACATTCAATGGTAAACATACTGACAAAGAGGTTAAGGAAACAGTTTTATTCATAATAAGAAAAAAGTACTTTGGAATAAACTTTTGCAAGGAAATAATGAACTTCTAGAAGAAAACTTTAAGATAGCAAACAAACAACCAAACAAAAGACAAAGAACAATAACAAAAAGAACAAACTTGAGGAAGATACTAGAAGGACCTGTAATGCTCAGTGAATCAACACTGAAAATGAACATATTATCAAAAGCCTCCTACAGACTTAATATTCACAAACTTTTAGCAAAAAGAACAGTCTGAGTTATTATTCTTGACTTAAAACTGCACTACAGAGCCATGGTAGTAACGGCAGTTCAGAACTACACAAAATTAGACACCTAGATGAATGGAACCAAATACAATACCAGATACAAATGCACAGAATGCCAGCCACCTGAATTTTTTTTAAAACAAAACAAAAAAATATCTTCCAAATGATGCTGGAGGAGAAAGAGAGAGAGAGAGAGAGAGAGAGAGAGAGAGAGAGAGAGTATATATAAATATATATCCAAATAGATCCTTATCTCTTACCCTATATAAAATCAACTCCCAGTGGATACAGGTCTTAATATAAAGCTAGAGGGAAATGTAGAGAATGCTCTATAGGATAAAGTCATAGGCAAGGACTTTTGAAACAAGGCTGCATTACTTAGGAGACAAGGCTGACAGCTGACGGATAGGCCTCATGAAATTAAAAGGCTTCTGTGCTGCAAAGGAAAGTGCCAACAGAGTGAAGAGGCAGTCTATAGAATGAGAGAAACTGTTCACCAGCCTCATACCTGACAGAGTATTGCTATCCAGAATACACAATAACATTAAAAGACTGAGTACAAACAAAACAAGCTAATGAAAACAAAACTGCACTGTGGAGATGAATAGAACACTCTTGAGAGAAAAATACAATGGCTAATAAATATTTAGAAAAGTTTCAACATCATTATCCATCAGGGGAATGCAAATGAGATCTCATCTCATCCCAGTTGGAATGGCAGTGTAAGAAATCAAATGACAAGTGCTGGAGAGGATACTATGAAAGAGTAGCCTGCATTCACTGTTGGTAGGGAGAGGACACCATGAAAGAGTGGCCTGTGTTCACTGTTGGTGGGAGTATACACTGGCCCAGAAACCATAGCAGTCAGTGTGAAGGTTCTTCACCAAGCTAAGAATAGAAACACCAAATAGCCCAGCCAACCCATTCAAAGGCACATACCTAAAGGTCTCTGCATCATACTATAAAGGTACATGGTCCCTATGTGCTGCTCTGTTTGTAAGAGCTATGAAATGGAGTTAATCTAGATGCCTATTAATGGGTGAATGAGTATTGCAAATGTGGTATGTATTCATAATGGAAATTTGTTCAGCTGTAAAAAGAAACGAATTTTTCACAAAAATTCATAAAAATTATGAATTTTCTCAGGAAGATAGAATTTGTACAGCATGAGGTAACCTAGACCCAGAAAGGCAAATGGACATGGTCTCTCTCACAGCATCAAAGGTTTAGATTTGTGTATTTAACTTGGAAGCCAGAAAAGTGTAAGAGGATCATTGGTGTGAAGGTGTCAGGGGAGGAAATATAGCAGAACCTCAGTGATAAAGCTAAGAGGGGTGACACTGAAGAAGGAACCTTAAAAGGGGCGATGGTACAGGGATGAGGGAGATGGGGGGTTAGAAAGATTAAATGAAAGTTGCTTGAAAAACCCACAAGGAAACTTTGACTTTCTGAGACATCTAAACTATATGAGAATCAGAAGGGCCATAGACTACATGGCTGAAGTATGCTGCATCTAACAGATTACTGAACAGAAATACAAGTGCCAGGTGTTGGGTACCTCCTTATGAGGTGTTGGTTACAGAGGTACGAGAGACACCCAAAACAATACAAGCTCCTGACATTCATTTTGGTTGCTCACCACATACCTTATAATACCACATACCTTGTTTCAAGACACAGATGGAAGCAGGAACTAAGCTGGAAGGTTTCTCCCTGCTAGCCAGCTTTCATAGGGCTTGAAGGTACAATTCAGTCAGCTAACTAAGAAAGGGCTTCAATTGTTTTACCCAGTTTGAACCCTAGAACTACTGTACCCCCTACCAGGCAAGATATTCTCACTTGAACAGTAGTGGTACAGTTTTTACAGGGGCAAACAGGTGTTCTCTGATTAGTTTTGAGGCAAGTTCTACAAGACAGAATGCTAAAAACCCAGGGTAGAGGATGTTATAGGACTTTGGGCATGGGCTTCCTACTGTTGTTTGGCTAAGCCGATGAAGCTCAAAGCTGCCTTGTAAATACTTTTATGTTTGTGAGCATGAACAAAGGCTGCTTCAGTCTTAATCAGAGAAAATTCACAATTAATGTTGGCAAAAGGTGAGATACATGGATGCTCAAGGTGCTAAGATTAAGTTATGGTGGGTACTCATCTCTAAACAGGATAGTCATACTCACCTTTAAGATTCAGATGTGTAAGAGGGAAGGGGGATGATGAAAGCCCCAAGGGACAGGAAAGGGGAGAAGAGCTCTGAAATACTATCTTCATGTGCTCTACAACCAACAAAATCACACTCTCCACAGTCTCGTACCAGTAGTATTTGCCAATAGTCAACTATAAATGGGGAAGGGCCATCTTTATCTTATCCATCCCTGCTAAACTATAAATTACTGATTAGTTTCCTGGGGAGGAGCGGACTCTGTCTTCAGTTGTGTACCTACTGATGAGCCAACTGAGCTCAAAGGTACAGTTCCAAACCCAACGTCACACAGATGGTCCTAGTTAAACTCAAATGGGTAAAAAATGAAAAGAAACCAATGTGAGAAAGCAATGCATAGGGATAATGGTGAATAGCAGCAGCAAGAGGGAAATGAGAGAGGGTGAGGCAGATGGTCATCTGAATGTGCTACCTATGAGTGCAATGGTCAGACAACAAATTTAATGACTGAAGAGAGTTAATGTGGGGAAAATGACCCACTATTTAAAGTCTATATTTCTTTACTATGATTCCCACCAGTTTCTAAAGGGGAAGTCAATGCCTAATTTCAGCAGCTTCTGAAGAGACATTTCAGGACAGATAGCATAGGGAGATGGATAAAATGGTAGGGTGAATTAGTGTGTTTACAGCCTCTTTGAAGTCAACTTACCTTGTATGCCTCAGCTTGATGCCTCTAAGGGATTTGTGCTTGTACTACTGAATGCCAATCCAATATTTCAAATGGTCTCTGTGTTTCTCTTTCACCCAGTTTCCATCATTGTCATGGTATTAGTATCCTTATTTCTCACCCCCCTCTTCCTCCCTGAGCTCCTTCCTTTTCTTGAAATGTTGGAGATTGAAAATAGGGTTTCATACATGTTAGGAAAGCCTTTCACCATTGAGCTATATCCCTAGAATTCTTCTCACTCTTTGATTTGAGACAGGATCATACTGGGTTGTCCAAGCTGTGCCAATCTATGCCCAGTTTAGATTTAAGTAGGGGCTACATTTATTTTTAAAGAAAACCCCTTTAACAATTACAGGATGGGAAGGTCATCATTCTGTCCAAACTTTGAATACTTACAACTTCTACTGAAAGTTAGTAGGAACACTAATGTTGGAACTTTGCAAAGCTTTGGCTTCCTTGCAAAAACACAAGTGTGGAACAGTGATGAGGAATTTGACTCTAAGCAGATCAGGAGACAAAGCATTCTAAACTGTGGAGTGTGGTTGCCTAAAAAGTAGAGCCCAGTAGTTCCATGTGAACTCTGTGATTAGAAACTAACAGGAAGACACCCAGAATTTATCACCAGAATGTAAGCTATGAATTTTTTACAAGCCAAAGCAAATAAATGTGCTTTTTTTGACATACAATGTCATATTTCTAGAACTACATTAGAATGCTTGTTTTTAAAAGCCATTTTTACTTTCACCAAATATCTATATTAGTCTCTGCTAGACACTAATGTGGTAGAAGCAACTTGGATTTTAGGGGTTTTTTTGTAAGCACATTTGTGACCCCCTTCCCCATTTCTCAAAACATGCTTCAGTTATTTTTAACTTTTATCCTTTCTAGATATAGGAAGATCATTCTTGTATCAAATCTTTTAATCTATACTTAAAACAAGGTACCTATTAACTAAGCCAGAATAAATTCATAGATATAAAGCAACTTAAAGAGATGATGGGACTGGTTGCACACACTACTAATCCCAGCACTTGGGAGGCAGAACAGGAAGATCTCATATAGAAAATTCCAAGCTAGCCAGGGCTATATAGTGAGATACTTTATTAAATCCAC
>NW_022196905.1:151249519-151283753 GCF_008632895.1 Mastomys coucha | reverse complement strand
ACCACCACCACCACCACCACCACCACCACAAACCTTAAAGAGGAAAGAAATAACAGAAACAATGAAAGTACTTAGTAAGCCCACAGTGACCAAGAGGGTTTCAACTTGTGAAATTCTCCTGCAAGATGGCAGTTTCCCAGTAACTCAGGACACAGCCTCAGTGGATGGTCACTATAAGTTACAAGGATAAATCACAGATGCTGTCTAGTGAGGGCTATGTCATGGAGTTAGCTCAAGAATTCTAAAGGTGACACAGAGATAGCAGATTACAAGGAACATTCAATTTCTGATTTCACACAGGAATATTCAGTACAATTGCTGAAAGGAAAATAAGCCATGCATATTTTATTTTAGGTATATGTAGAGTGCAGTTTTGTGAATTTGTGTACATGTATGGAGTATGTGTGCCTGTGCATGTGTACATGCTCATAAGTTCCTGTTCCTTTTTCTCATGTAGAAAAAAACAAGGGAAAGAAAATAAAAGTGATTCTTTCTCTGTGTCTTCCTTTCTCTGTCTCTGTCTCCACCTTTCTGTGCTTCTGTCTCTGCCTCTCTGTCTTGCACATACACACATATACCACATGCACACCACACACACACACACACACACACATACACACACACACACACACACACACACACACACACACACACGGACATTCAAAGTCAGTAGCATCTTTCTTCATGAAGGACAGTTTAACATGTACCTTTTATTCTTCTTGACACACAACCACTTATTCGGCAACTTCTGTAGATTCTTGAAAGTACTGTCTCATGTGCCAGTGCATGTTTGGATAGTCCTTTGAATAAGGAAGGACACTGCTATTTGATTAACATTTGGTGAGTATTTTACTCAAATAAACCTCAAGTCATCTCTACTTGAATCTGTCCATTATCATCCAACAATGCCAGTGTACATGCAAGGCAACTCAAGGCAGGCAGAAAGGAAACTCTCAAGGAACATACGAACCAGTCAAGGAACTAGAGTGTGTTTACTCACTACAGCACAGGATAGATGAATGTGTTAGGTGTTATAAATGAAGAGCAACTGCATAGGCATATGGTTTTATGAGGTAAGGAAATGCAAATTTCTCCTGAGGAGGTGTACCTCACTTCAAACCTGGCAGGTGAACAGGCTCTATTCTGTAGAGCAAGGTGAAAGGCAATTTTGTTGCCTTTTAGGAAAGGTGTGACTCAAGAAACAAGACCACAGCCTTGGAGGAACTTTGATGACACTGCGAAGGCTTGAAAGTGGGATCTGTCTTTGGAGACTCTTGCTCAGAATTTTGGCTGTGTTCAGAACATGGAAGACTTATCCAGGAAGATTTTGAATAAGATGAAGATAAGTGTCAACTTTATACAACAGGAAAATTAATTTTATTTTAATACAGAAGATGGAAGAAGAGGTTGATGGGATCACATTCATTTAAAGACTCCCTTGCCAAATGCTAAAACATTACTTGTTTATATAAAATTACTTGTCTGTTCTGAGGGCTAGAGGGTCATGCCATCCAAAAAATATAGACATTTGTTCTCTCTTGATTCTACAGCTCAGCAATGTAATCTGGAGAAGCCAGCAGGGTTATGTTTTCTCCAGAATATTTTTCCTTGTCAAAAATAGTAGGAGAGAAGCCACATGAAGATCCCAAGTCTCTCAGGGTAAGAGTAAAGGACTATATGAACTTACATTGTACTTTTAATATTAATAACATCTGATTGAATTTTCTATTTTAGCCGACAAAGCAATTCAAAAAGTTCATCCATAATTAGGGAACCACTGAGCAAACTTGAACTTGACAGCCAGGCCCACAAATTCTTCAGTTATAGTTTCTCTATCTTCACAGAAACATGATCTGTGCTTAAATATGCATTATGCCACAGGTAGTCAACTGAAAGTCTCCTTCAAGGGAACATTTTTAAAAAGCAGAAAACAAGGGGAAAAATTTACCAGGGAGAGATCAGGGGGTTCAGAGGCATCTCTGACTCGGTCTCAATACCCTGATCATCGTTGCTTTGCATATAAGGTGTATCTGAGATGAATGCTATGGTTGCTTTATGTCAATATATATTGGCCTATCTGGCCAGGAAATAGGATGAATGGGTAGCCCAAGGGGTTGGGGATAATTAAATGGAAGAGAGATTTAGGGAAGAAGCAGGCTACATATGATTAAGTGTAGGATGACACTTACAGCAATCATCTTGCTGGAATCACTTGTTCCTGCATGTGTTATCTCATATAGTGAGGGCAGTGGGTTACATAAAATGTTCCATGAATACTACTCAATTTCATTTTATCAATATAAATTTACATCTGGTATAATTCATGCAAATAAACTGGTGTGTTTTGATAGGAATTTAATGTACTTGCTATATAGCTTATGAGTTACTGACAATGCATCTCAAATACTGAAAAAGCTGCCCAAACAGATATATCAAAGTCAATTTGTACATATATACACAGACGTAACTTTTTTCTTTTAAATTTTTAATTATTTTATTTTGGTCCTGGTCATCTTCAAGGCTAATCTCACTTTTCTTTCTTCCACTTCTATCACAGAGCACATAGGCTGATAGCTTGACCATTAAAGGTCTATCATCCCACATCTTTGGGAGATAGTATGAAGTGGGGGTGGGTTTTAACTAAGGTATATTCTCTTTGTGAATGTAGGGAGAAATACTTCTGGGCCTCTTCCTACCCTAATCATCTAGTAGTTTCCAGCTTGTTGATTTTCTAGACTCATAGCTACATCATGTCAATCACAGGACACTCCCCATTTCCTACCTTTTCTATGGAACATTGTGGCCAGGTTCCTTTGTAGAAGGGCATATGACATTGAATTTGATGTCTACCTTCATCTATTATGACTTGTTAAATGTACCACAATAAGTCCATATTGAGATGTTCCGAGTTGAGTTTTCAGAAACTATGGAGGAGAATATTTTTTACAAACTCCTTTATAGAGAAAACCTAGTTTTTTAAAAGGTCTTGGTCTTGTCTGAGAAATCAAATTCCTAAGAACCTACTTTCTAGCAGTTTATTTCAAAGATGCAGAAAGGGTGAGATAGGCTTCATTTTCAACTAATTAGCTCAAGGAGAAGCCAGACTTTCAACCCTCTTTGCCCTCCAACAGCAAAAGCCTTATATTAGTAAGTCTATCAGTCAACTATATATGGGGTTAAGTATGGAAGGAGGTAGTTATAATCTCATTCACATCAGTAAACACCCTTCCTGGGCTCAGGTATTTCTTTACCCCAGCTTGCCCTAGATGCCTTCATCAGGTTAGTAGATCAACTTGCTGGATCTGAAAGCTGCCTCTTCTGCATGGCCAATTTATGGTGGGTCACAGGATTATTTTTATGAATGTAGCAGTAATATAATGTAATTGGAGACCATCAAGACAAATGGCTGTCTGTGGTGGCTCTATTCACTGAGTTCTAGAAATTAATGGTGCCTTGCTGAAGGGACATCACATGAAACTCCATGGCATATGCCTGGTGGTGTTCTGTAATTTCATAGTCCACAAACTATAATGATCCAATTTTCTCAGAGGTGCATTCTTCTGTCTATGTCTACTATTGATCTGTTTCTACTGTGAACTACTTTGAGTTATCTGATTGTTTACATGAACTCAATCGCTTAGAGAGGGGCAACTAATACAAGGCAGGGGATTAAAACAGTCCTCTAAAGAATTTTATAATATGTGCTTGTTGAAAATCTTGGTTCATGTCTAGCTTCTGAAGTAAGGTGTTGTCTGCATCTTAACCTGTTTACTCTTTCAGAGACACTTGGCATACATCTGCCAGCATCTACTCTGCATGAGGCACTGTAGGAAGTACTGCATGAGATTTGATGATAAGCTTTAAAGTCCTTGCCATTGAGGCAGTCACAATGTTACTGTAATCCCCCACTATTCATAGCTCGTAGTAAAAATGACAGTAGAAAGATGAGATTAAACCAAACTCTACATATCAATTCAATGTCCTAAGAGCTGCCAAAAGCACAGGAGGGAACTGTAGGTGTATTTGGGGGGGTGGGGTGGAGGGAGCACAACTCCACAGCTAGAAGACTGCCTTTCCTCAGCACTCCGACTGCCTCACTTTAAATTGTATATTAATATATTGATCATATGTTTCTCTGCCACAACTGGAGCACAGCACCTTTGATTCTCCTCCACTCTTTTGTCAACTCCTGTGTCTTTCCTTTTGCCCTTCTTCACTTGCCCTTACTTGTTTGTTTCTTTTCTTCTTTCTTCTGCTTCTTTAATTTCTCTTTCCTTTCTCTGTCACCACTCTGTCTCTGTTACCCATCATTTCCACAACTATTTCTGATACCTTCTTCAAAGATGTGTGTCTTCTTTCTTGGATATAGAAGGGTGTTTCTATACAGCTGTTTACTTTCTGACCATGAATGTCAGTCTCTTTTCTGTGGCACTTTTGGAATCCCAGAATTCTATCAATGGCACTCATGTCTTCTGATGTCATACAAAAGGCTGAATACAGTAAGACACATTTTATGACACATTTATTGGAGAGGCAAGACTATGGCACAAGGAAATGTACTTTTGGGGGTCAGCTATCCAGAGAAGAGGGAGCTCTGAAGCACAGCTATGTGTCCTTTTACTTTATGATGGTCACAATAATGTAAATTTATTATCATCCTTATAACTGAATAACAAAACTTTTTGAGTTTCACTGTGTGTTCATTTTACATCAGTAAATCTGACACGCAGACTTTCATTTACACACATACACAAACATACATACATATTTGTTCACATCCGCAAATATTCACTCATTCACACACACACACACACAGTCTCATACATACTTGCTCACAATCATACATTTTCACATACACATTTACACATACTTGCTCACATTCACACACTCACATATCGATGCACACATGCACACACACACATACACACAGACATAGAGGCATGCAAAAACAAAATACAGAATTAGAAGTGTACTGATATTTCGTAGGTAAGACAAACCTACGAAAGACTCATAACCTGTGTTAATGAGTCTGTGGTAAGCACTAAAGAATTAGCAAAGACGCAGAAAGACCCATTGAAGGCTTTTACAAAGTAGCTGATTGATATATAATGTCTGTGATTACAGAAAGTGATCAAATGTGAGGTTGTTTATCTCCAGTTCTATTTCTGGTCACACTGAATTAACCATTTTGTTAGTGTATAAAATATTGGGTTTCCTTATGACATTTTTGTACATATATGTCATCTCACATCTTTTCATTTTCGTACTGAATTATGTTGCATAGCTGCCTTACTGGAGTGTCTTGAGGATGGTGGCCTTACTGGTGTGAATTGAGGATGGTGGCCTTACTGGTGTGAATTGAGGATGGTGGCCTTACTGGTGTGAATTGAGGATAGCTGCCTTACTGGTGTATCTTGAGGATAGCTGCCTTACTGGTGTGTCTTGAGGATGGTGGCCTTACTGGTATGAATTGAGGATGGTGGCCTTACTGGTGTGAATTGAGGATAGCTGCCTTACTGGTGTGTCTTGAGGATAGCTGCCTTACTGGTGTGAATTGAGGATGGTGGCCTTACTGGAGTGTCTTGAGCATAGCTGCCTTACTGGTGTGTCTTGAGGATAGCTGCCTTACTGGTGTGAATTGAGGATGGTGGCCTTACTGGTGTGAATTGAGGATTGCAGCCTTACTGGTATGTCTTGAGGATGGCGGCCTTACTGGTGTGTCTTGAGGATAGCTGCCTTACTGGTGTGTCTTGAGGATAGCTGCCTTACTGGTGTGAATTGAGGATGGTGGCCTTACTGGAGTGTCTTGAGGATGGTGGCCTTACTGGTGTGTCTTGAGGATAGCTGCCTTACTGGTATGTCTTGAGGATGGCGGCCTTACTGGTGTGTCTTGAGGATGGCGGCCTTACTGGAGTGTCTTGAGGATAGCTGCCTTACTGGTGTGAATTGAGGATGGTGGCCTTACTGGAGTGTCTTGAGGATGGTGGCCTTACTGGTGTGTCTTGAGGATGGTGGCCTTACTGGTGTGTCTTGAGGATGGCGGCCTTACTGGTGTGTCTTGAGGATGGTGGCCTTATTGGTGTGTCTTGAGCATTGCTGTGGAGTAAGAAGGTCTGATGATGAGGTACTCTGTTAAGAAAGAAACAAGATCAAAAGGACTTATCCCTCCAAAGTTTCTACAGTTCTACAGTAACTCATTTAAAATATTCCAGATATTTTGGCTTCTTTATCAACCTGGGTCCTCAGTGTGGGAGGTTCTTCCCTCTTGCTAGTTGGAGAGCCATTTTATCTTTATCAGGAAATGCCTGATGCTTTGAACATACCCTCCTTCTGTTTCAAGATGCTTCTTACTCAGTCTTGAGTGGGAGTATGGCACTAGAAGGAGTCTCATCTTCCTTTCGGTAGATATCCCCCACCCCATACACCCAGTAAAGCAATCTTACACTTAAAATGCATACTGATGTGGCAACCTGGGAAGTTTGAGCTTAGATGCAATGCAATTAACAAAAAGAGGAAGTGAGAAAAATAGAAGACAGTTTCAGAATTAATGAGTGCATTATCATTTAACACTTTGGGAAAGGAATCTAGCTTGTAGGAGGTTTTCTATGGGATGTGGGCTTAGATCAGACACCCTGTTAGGAGGCTGGTGAGACACACGGGGAAGTATAAAATAGCAGGAAGATGATAAACAGAAAACTGGCTGGGTAATGTTCTAGGAGATATAAAGTGTTGGAAGGAAATGAAGACAGTCAGAGCATGGTATTTTCAAGGAAAGTAAATGTAACGTGATGGTTGAGATGGCTAACAGGCTTTACAAAGAAATCCACATCAGGAATAGGAGAGCTATGGAGTCTGTTGGGAGGGGTACACATGGAGTCATTGAGTAGAATTCTTTCATGTCAAGTTGTATTACATTTCTATCATCTTGAAAGAATTTGGACTTGACCATGATGAATGTCACATTCTCTTTTCTTAAAAACCATAAAATGGAAACCACACAATGCAAAAGGCTCTGGAGTAATTATTTTGGGCATCATTAGCTTGTCCATAATTAGAACCTCTCCCATTCCACGTCTCCCAGACCAATTATGTGTTACTCAGTAGGTGATGGCTGGGCAGTGGGAAAGCTGGCAGGGCCTCAAGGCTTGCCTTATCTTCTCTTTCTACTGCAGCCAACTATTCATTTACAAGGTGAGTCTATGTCTACCCTACAACTCTCTTGGGACAAATAAGGTTATATGAATAATCCTTTCCACAAGGTTCAGTTTGTCTCCTCCTTCACTTGGTGTTTGCTGCGTTTCCAGTGTGTAGGCAATCCTATATTCAGAGAAATCTCGAGTACCTTTGTTTTATACAATCATTCCAGACTATCCATTCTTTTAAACCTTGGTTAAAATGTTAGAATATGAAGTTTCTGAAATTTCTGATATGAAATACTTTGTTCATTGATTCATCAACAGTAATTTACCCATTAAGTAAATATTGAGTAGATATTTCTTGGAAACTAACAATTTGTCTTGAGATAGAATCCTGAAAGTATTGCTCTATCCTACTAGGCTTATTTCTCATTCTGAGATACTGAATATCGAACTCTTAATGTTAGAATTTTATATAGCAGCTTTAGATGTGTTTTGACCCACAGACAGGACCATATTGGGATTCTGATTGAGAAACTGCAAAGGTGAGAGTTCAGAAAGGTTTTCCTAGCTCATGTTGGTTTTCATTTTTACATGTGATTCAAGATTTAACAAGAAATATGAATGATGTGTTGGTTGGATATGATTGCATGTCAAATGAGGATGTAGTTTGCTATAATAAAAGATTAAAATAAAATGAAATTTATTTATTTTGAGTCAGAGTTTCAGTGGTGTATCCTGGGCTTGAGTCTTGATCCTTCTACCCCTGGCTCCTGAATTCTGAGACTGCATGCATGTACAACTCCATCTAGCTTAATGGATAATATTTAGGTGACAATATTTGACATTTTGTTGGCTTGTTTCAATGAACCTGAGCCCAGGCAAACATTTGTCATACTTGGTGAAAGAGCTCAAACTCTAGAGTGGGATGTTTGAAAAGTATCTGGGCTTGTTGGTAAACATTGACATATCTCTGTAAACCTTACCAAGGGAATACTTTTCTTTATCCTCTGCTGCACAATAAGCATGCCTCTAGTTATTGTCTTTTATCAGTTCACCATACTCAGTACTAGCAGATACTTATTACTGTAATTGGTACCATTTAAAACAACTTTTAGAACTGCTTTGACTCAGGATAAGAGAATATTGGGAATCTGTGTCCCAATGGTAATTCTCCAAAGTTATGATTTAAATCTTAAATTGGTCAAGGCAGCTGAGCTGTAGAACAATGATCTGGCATGTAGATGAAGAGCATCGTGGATTCACTCCCCACCCAATTCTAATTATTGTGTGTCATACGTAAGTAGGAAGACCATGGACATTTTATTCCACTCTTATAAATCTAAGAAATGCAATCAGTATCTGTGAAGGCACATGTGAATTAATATATCCATTCTGCACAGTTTCTGTGAGAAATAGTTAGGAATACACATGTAAACCAGCAAGTCTGAGCTGCTTGTTATCACCCTCAAGCTATGGTAAACTTGCAAACCAAACAGGACAAAAGGCTATTTGCCATCATAGGGGATAAATGCATGCATTCACACAGAATGAGCCCGGACCTGTTTTCCATTTTTCTCTCACTTTGAGTTTAAGGCTGAATGTTCTTAAATATAACAGAAAGGAGAGTGAAAGTCTAATTGGTTAGGATGCGTGTTCTCTGAGAGGAGGTGGGGCCCAAGCCCCTGATTTCTCCAGATGAATAGAGCAGAGTGCTTGTTGTGCAGCTCCAGGACTCAGGTGGACTAGTATCTGCTGTCTCTAACATCTTCCTTGATAAGCATGTAAAGTTAACTTCTAACCTTGGAAAGTCTGTATTGGAAATGTAATGTAGAACAGATTTTTTTTTTTGAAGAAGGCCTTAAGACACATAATTCACTTTTATTTTGTCCTAAAGCAGGATGAAAGTGCCACACAGAACGGATTAGGGTGAAGGATGAAAAAAATCCTTTAACATCTTGTCTACTCCTTCTGGGCTTCTTTAGACCAATTTTTCTTTAAACATGGGGAAGAGGATAGCGGGTGTCAGCACTCAGTTGTCTTGGGAAGTAGCCCTATGCTATCATCCAGCCAGGCTTGGTGAACCCCAGGAGCCTCTCACCAGAATTAACCTCAGAGTTGGCTTCTGCCTGAGTCTGTATAGCCGTTTTGCTAGGTTTGCAAAATGAACACTTTATTGGACATGCAGGCTCTGATGTACTTTACAGTCTGCACATTTAGCATATGGTTCTCAGCTGACCTCACTGTAAAACAGAAGATGCCGCCACTTAAGAGTCCAGTAAAAAAAAAAAAAAAAAAAGAATGCTCTTTTCTTTGTTTTAAATCAACAGAGAGGAATGCCAAGAAGGAATTCCCATATCCGGCTATGATGCTTAATGGCCGAAAAGCCAAATTGGATGCTTTTCTTTGCCTTGATTGAAGCAGCTAAATAAACAGGTATTCTTCAGTTACAAACAGTGGTTTACTAGCCTCCTGGGGTCTTCATCTTGGAACCCTGGCACCAGAATGTTGTAGCTAACATAGTATTAAGAGAAAACTCTGGTTTCCTTCCGTAATGTACATGGCTGCCTAATGTAAGATGCTGCACAGTTGTGCATGGACCATGAAGACACCAGAATTACACAGACCCAGCAGGAAATTAACAGTGCAGGAGATAATCATGCTTAGTTATAGATAATGCATTCAGTGCTTAAAATAGCAGTTTGCCACCCATGTGCCATTTCACTCCAGATGGTTGGAAGAGCACAGGGCACATTTATATACATACATATATATTAGGAGGGTACATACAAATCTGTTAATAGCAACATAATGAATAAGAAAAAGGAGCCATAATTTAGGAAAAGTAGGTTTGTTACTTTGCCTTCATCTACATCAAGCTCAAAGATATTTTTATGTATTCAGAAAGTAAAATATATTCTGCTTAATGAAATATCAGATAAAATCATGATATTAAGCCTTTACATCATTTTGATTAGAGATTCTAAAGCTTGGCTTGCAAGTGTTAACTAGAGTTACTGGGGTACCTGCCCCCATTTGGTCATATGACTGGATTTTAATTATAAGTCTTAGGAAAAAAGCTACTGTAGCTCTAATAAGAGCTTAGGACAGTATGGTACCTGAGGCAGTGGTAGGTCAGTGTTCTCTAGTGGGTGGCACCTACAAGAGATGGGGCTTTGCTCCCTGAGAACCTACAAGAGAATATCAATTAAGAAGAATTAATATTAATTAAGGTAATTAACCTTCAGTGTACTAAAGCAATGCTCAAAGGAAAAGACAAGTATCTAAAAAGAGAAATGTCACCACTCTTAAAATTCATATTTCTGTTTAGTATTTATTGTTATATGTCTAAATGTGTATGTTATACATGTATGGGTCTATGTGTCACAGCACAAAGTCTAGCAGTCAAAGGACAGATTTTATGGAATCTTTTTATTTTCTTTCACCTGGATGTCAGTTCCAGGGATTGGATTCAGGGTTCACGGACAAAGTGATTTTATCTGCTGAGTTATCTTGCTGGACCATCATTGGGCTCTTCTGTATTACTCTTAGAACAGTTTATGATATTAAACATAAAATCCAAGTTTTTTACCATATGTTCTATGAAAGCAGCTCTCAAGTTGAAGAATTTTTGCCTGTACCCTGAAGATTTCAGCAGTGTGGTGTGTCTGCATGTGTGTATGTGTGTGTGTGTGTGTGTGTGTGTGTGTGTGTGTGTGTGTGTGTAGTACAGGGGGAGTAGGAATTGTGATAACCACAGTCAGGATGGACATTGACTGGCATATGCCAGATAGAACCTTAAGAATTTTGCTAAATACCTTGTGATTGGTGGAACAAGACAGCTGAACTTGATAAAGAACTGGGTGGATCTATGCAAAGATGCATAGTGTATGCATCCACACGACTGGGGTATAAAAACCAGTTCTTTATTTAAACACTAGTGCTGGTGTTGATGTGAAGGTGTTTTATACATTTGGTTAATATCTTTCAGTGACTTTAGAAGGGACAGATTACTCAGAGTGTGTGGGTCTTATTCAATCTCCTGAAGACCTCAAAGGGTAAGCCTGAAAATTCCCACAGTGGGAATGAGGGGAATACACACATAAGATTGGTCCTGTTTCTCTAGAAGACCCAGGTGTATACTGAGAGTATGTGTCTTGTGAAAAGACTTCTGTGTTGAAATCTATATCTCCCTGTGATGATACTGGGATGGAGCTCCCTGGAGGTAATTACATAATGAAGGTGGTCTCCTTGGGAAAGGAGATTAGTGTCCATATGAGGAGAGACACAGGAGTTTGCTTGCTTTCTTTCTCTTCTCTCTGAGTTGAGAGCTAAAGAAATGCTCATTTGCAAATTAGTACCAGAGCCCTTACCAGATATGGAATCGCCTACCCCTTTGATCCTGTGCCTGTAGTAATATGGGAAACATGCATTATCCCAGTTTGTTACAGTAATTGAACTGGCAAGAACAGGTCTTGACTGATATGATCTTAGTGGCCAGTAGGGACCAAGATTAAGAATTCCCATTTCAGGGACGAGAATATATCTTCTGGCAGTGAGGAGACCATATGCACTTAGTCCTTCTATGTACTTCTGCAGCCAGGTACATGTACCAGGGATCTCCGGAACCTTTTCTGAGCTTCAGAGGGGTTTTCTCTTCTGGCTTGCTACAGATGTGTTCTATGCACTGACTGGAATCCATAGCATCTGGACCTCGATGACAGAAGCTGTAACTTCTGTCATGGTACCAACAGGACTCTTCCTCACTTTCCCTTCTCTAGAGAGAATAAGAGGGCAGAGGAAAATCAAATCCCCCCATTCTTCTCTTCATAGAGTTTGTGGCTCATTTATGCAAATCTCGAGGCCTCTGCCTCTTTTGTCCTACTGTTTCTGCCATCAGCCTTGTACCGATGCTATTTGTAGGTGTCGCTTTGTATGTTGCTCCAGAGTAAAGCTCTGTACTCTGCAGAGGACTTAAAAAAAAAACCTTCTCAGGTTTATGCAAAGACTCCCCCCTCTGTGACATGGGAAGCGAGAAAACACAGAGACATTATTTGTAACTCTTGACCTTGATGTAAATGATCTCAGGTCTCAAATGCTACAAGGAAAGATTCAAAACTAGTGGGATGATTTTTAAACCTTTTGGATTTCCTTCAACAAGATGTTCAAAGGCAGTAGCAATTCTGCCAAGATCAGGGAGAATAAACAGCTCTTTGTGTGAAGGCTCTCCGAAGTTGCACCATTGTCTGTGAGGAATCCAAGTGGGACGCATAGGGATAAGAGGATCAAACATTTGTAGTGTTTCTTTCATGGGGATCCATGTTCCTACTGCCTTTCTGCCAGAGGCCCTGTTTGACAGCTGCCTGTCTCAGAGAGCCCCAAACCTTCCCTGACTCAAAGCCGCGCTTTGAAAGGGGTCTCTTTGTGGGGTTAAGGGTGGCTGGCCTTTTCTAGCTCTGAGGCCCAGTTGGAAACAGAAGCAAAGTCCCCTGCAGGCTACCTCAGCCTGCTGCCACTGTAGCCACCACCACTGGGTGTGGGAAGCATTGTGTTGGCAGGTGATCTGTGTCTCAGGACCTGGGAGCATGTTGCAACTGGAACCCCATTGCTGGCACCAGGTAGGCATTGTAGGAGGAAGAGAGTGTCCCCAGCTAGCCAGGAATTGGCGCTCTGAGCGATGGTCTCCTTTCTCCAAGGATCCATTTCCTTGGGGGAGATGTTTCCCCGGTTTTTCCTCTCCTGGGTGTCAGCCAATTATCACTCCTACACTATTCTTGCAGCTGTAGTTTGTGGATGACAAACATTCTTGCTTTATTGTTTGGGAGAATTGCAAACATGAAAACTAGCCGACAATTTATTGAAAGGGTTGGAGACAGAATATGCAGAGAAGAACCCAGGCTTGGCTTTAGATGTGGGTGTCCCAGGTCAGCCACAATTCCCAGGAAGACAAAGAAAGAACATTTTTGTTCTCATGAAAGAGCAACAATGAAGTACTCACGGTTTTGTTTTTAAACTTTTTTTTCCCAAAAATGCTTTGTACAAGTAAATGATAGCTAATAACAATTCATTGTACTTCAGGTAGGTGCTAAGTAGAGAACGCTCTTCTGGAGTGATTAATTGTGCAGTTTGTTCAAGATGAGGGAAGGTTCCCAGGATGTAAGATCTCAGTGCTGGCTATGAAACAGGCACAGGTTACCACCAGTCCTCACTGGTCTCTGTGGACAGAGAGAGGCTTAGGTACTGGGTTGCAATTGGTCGAGGGCAGTTCCTAAATAGGGTAGCTTTAAGACAAACAGGTATTTCAGTGTGGTTCTCTGGGACTCCAGGGACAGCACTAATAATTTTAAAAAACCCCATGGCTCCAAGAGTCACAGCTTGCTCCTGAGTTCAGAGTTTCAGCATCATGTAGCTGGTGTTTGCATAGTGCTTAGAAAAACTTAGAGAGGAAAGCCACACTGTTTGAGTTCTGGAAAAGAGAGGGATATGTCCCTTGCAGGAGATGTAAGCATGTGTTAATTGGTGGTGATGTTTGCATTTGGTTACAGCTCCTTGCATGCCTTAGAAAGAGCACAGCAGGCAGGCCAGAGCAACAAGTGCAGGGGCAGGGGGAAATCATCAGGATATATTGTTTTTCTTCTAAAATATAAATCATGGGCATGCATGGGAAAGAGCAGAGGGTCAGCGGGAGGGGGACCTAGCTAAAGGTGGAATGATATTAACCTGACTGTCCAGCTGTGCAGCCTCATTGGCAAAAAGAACAGGACACAGCTCTTCCAAGGCCACAGTGGGAGATTAATGAGGCAGAAACCCGTATAGCATGCATGCATTGCTCTGCAGTTTTCAAAGAACATCATCTACTTTGTCCTCGTTGGTCTTCCTGACACACCCTGAGGAGAGGCCGGGCAAAGATTAGTCACTTCATGTTTAGAAGTAAGGAACCCAGCTGGGAAGGGGAAATAAACTGCTTCATTTCACATGGACAGTTTAACAGAACACCAGATCTGAATTCTATTCTTCTGTACCTCCAAGGCCCATCAGAGAGTTTGCCTTGTGGCTTCAGGCATTGTCAGGGTGAATAAAAACCATGGGGAATCTATAATATTAGAATCATCTTGATAAGTGGCTGCAAGTCTAAAGTGTGAGGACAAAATCAAGAGCAAGAAAAAAGTGTTGTCTCTTAACAGAATTTGATCCATAGGTGGAAATGGAGCCTACTGAACCAAAGCATGGGCTGTGTCCTTCCACAGTCATTGCAGCAGTGACAAGCCACTGTTGCCCTGTGCTTAGATTATGTATAGTGATGCTGTATTCCTGACAAAATACTTGACAAAAGCAACCCAAAGAAAGGCTTAGCTGTCTCACAGTTCAAGGGTATAGTCTGTCATGGCATGGAAGGCCTTGCTGCAGTGTGAGGTAGCTGGGTGTATTGTGTCCACAGTCAGTAAACAGAGGTTAATAGTGCTATGTTGAGCTCTCTTTCTCTCTCTCTCTCCCCCTCCTCCTCCTCCTCTCCCTCCTCCTCTTTTCCCTCTTCTTCCTCCTCTCTGTCTCCCTCTTTCTTTTTTTGCATCCTGTGACCTGAGCCTAAGTAATGTGTTGGTCACCTATAGGGTGGGTCTTCTCACCTAGGCTGGAAAATTTCTCACAGATATGCCCAGAAATTTGCCTTCAAGCTATTCCAAGGTTCTATTGAGTTGAAAATCAGTACCACCAGCTAACCTAGAAATGTCTTCAGGGTTGAAAGATGTGGAAAGCCCCCTGAGCTGTGCCCCAAGGCAGCGCTGGCTTCCGCCATTCCGAGAGCGAGCTGTCTCGTAAACAAAGCCCTTATTTGGCTAAGCTTGCTGCCCTTGGTTGCTTCCGCATTTGGTGACCTATCCGCTTTTGCCACGTGGCCCATTGCGATTGGCTAAGCTTGGGAGTGCTTAACAGCCGAGGGCATTGCCCTTGGTGCTAAAAGACTGTTGAAGGTTCCTGAATAAACTGCTAAAAGAAGAGCTCGTGGGTCGCATCTTTCTTGCTGGTCGAGGCGGACGCAATAGAAAGAGATGCTGTTGGTAACATAATCTCAAGTTCAAATGTTAAGATACCCTTATGTTAAGATCCTGTCTTTCATCACTTGCTCTCCTGATGATCTGCTGTTTTGGGAGCCTGTGGGACTTGGTGAGGAGAACTGGGAAACTTGTAGCAGGCCTTGAAGGCTATCTTCCTTCCTTTCTGACTTTGGTGTGAAGCTTTACTCACACCTTGCTGGCTCCATGTAGCAGCTCCCCACATCTTCTCCACCATGAACTTTGAGGCCTGAAACTAGGCCCTAAGCCTGTTCCTCTAATAAGTTGCCCCTGTCCTATTTGGGTACCATGATAAAAAGGAACTAATAAATATATCAAAGTCAACATTGAAAATGCTATTGCTTTTGATTCTTATGATTATGAATGACAGCATTAGGATGACTAACAAAAACATGCGTGGGTGACTTAGTGGACATTAGCTCTCATGGTGGCAAGTGGAGTCCTGGCTCCCAGTCAGTCTCTTATCTCACTCCCTGGTTCTGACTCTTATAGCTTCTATAACAGTCAGAGAGAATCCAACCCTATCCCAAGATAGACTCTCACTCTTTCCCATTGGGAGTACCAGCAACTTTTTAGGCAAGAAGTCAGAGCAGAACAACTGATTGCAAAGGACATGTGATGGAAGTGACGCTATCATAAGTACTTCTGACCATGACATCCAGATTAGCCTTGCAGTGAAAATGGCTCTGTCAGGGGAGACATGAGTTAGAAGTTAGCCACAGGACAAAATTAAATTCACCGTCACTCATGGATGCTTAAAAATGTTACCTGTCTACTTTATTCTGTGTTGAAACTGAGTGTGGGTGGCAATGACCCCAGCAGCTGCCTTCACAAAGGATTCATTTCAGATGAATTAACATTTAAGACGTTTTTGTTTGCTTTTGCTTTTATTCATGCCTGACACCACCCTAACACACTACTCTGCTAACATTTAAGAAGGTTACCATCAGTTATATTTGTTGAATTTGGCTACTGTGTTTTCTTCAAAAGCATGCAAAATTCTTGACAGATAAGATGGTTCGTCAACCAGCCAGTCTAGTTCATTTATGAAGGTGGTTGGAGGAGTTGAAGATATGGATCAGTGGGTAGTTTAAGTATGTGCTGTTTAAGTATGAGAACCTGAGTTTGGACTTCCAAGTACCCAAGTAAAAAGCCAGGTGTGGTGGATGCACTTGTAATCCTAGTGCTTGGGAGCAGAAACAGGAGGTCCCTGGAGCTCCATGACCAGGTAATCCTGCTCAGCCAATGAGCTTCTGGGTTAGTGATAGAGCCTGTCTCAAAAACTAAGGTGGATAGCAGTAAAGACAGACACCTGAGGGTAATCTCTGAATTCCACTTGTGTATATGCACCTGCCCACACATATGCATACACAGGTGTAAACACATCATGCTATAAAAACAGAAGCAAAGCTAGGCAGTGATAGCACACGCCTTTAATCCCAGCACTTGGGAGGCAGAGGCAGGCGGATTTCTGAGTTTGAGGCCAGCCTGGTCTACAGAGTGAGTTCCAGGGCAGCCAGGACTACACAGAGAAACCCTGTCTTGAAAAACAAACAAAAACAAAAACAAAAAAACAAAAACAAAAAAAAAACCCTAGAAGCAAAAAGACAGTTTGGGCTATATGTGCAAGCTCATATGTATCCTATCACTGGACAGGATGAGGCAGGAGGATCCCCAACTTCAGATTACCCTATGCTACATGTTAAAACCTCCTTGGATACAAAATAAATATGGAAAAAAACAAAGATAATGATGTCTGCCTTTGCTGTCTTGACCATTGCTTCAGCTGCAGTCCATAAATGTATTTAAAAAAATAAATATCAGGCAGCATTTTGCACTATAAAATCTGTTTGTAGAATGTTCAACAATGAAAACCAGAAAAACGAGATAAGAAGTCTATAACCTTTGAAAGATAAATAAATGCTGTGACATATTCTCAGAGTTCTCTCTTATGTGTTTTCCTCTCTTGACGGGCTGTTCTTGTGGATTTAGAAGCAATGGTTCCAAAGCCTTCCATCGTGGTACATCTATCATGCAATCTGACACCTGGTTTTAGTTTATCTCTTTTTTTCACTTTCATTGGACTTTGGACTCTATCTCTATTATAATCTTCTCATACTTTCTCAGATATGTTGCCCATGACTGCTCTGTAGGCATCCCATATATTAAGAGACCTCCCCAATACTCTAGCTCTTTGTAGGGAAGTGTTGAAATGAGATGCTTAAGGTTGAATGCAGGTGTGATTAGTATGCAGTGCCAGAGATATAGATGAACATGTTTGTATCTTCCTACAATATCAGATAATAATGAATTTGCAATGTTTAATGGTCCCAAAGTTAGAAACGTCATATATTATGCCTACCTATATAGTTTGGTTAAGGTGACTGCATGTTCTTTATTCCAATCTTAATTACTAGTATTAGTAATCATTCATATCACACATGACACATTACCTAATGAATATGTCTCTCTATATATATATGTATATATATATGTACATATATATACACATACACACACACACACACACACACACATACAAGCTAAAGATGCTGTAGCTGAGTTCAAGATGGTTTAGAGGTAGACCA
Organism: Mastomys coucha; assembly: GCF_008632895.1. Taxonomy (NCBI): domain Eukaryota; kingdom Metazoa; phylum Chordata; class Mammalia; order Rodentia; family Muridae; genus Mastomys; species Mastomys coucha. Next base: position 151,265,957 of record NW_022196905.1, on the reverse strand, counting down.
AGAAAGTGTCTCTATTGACAAAATAATAAATCAGACCAGAATCAGATTGGAGGTCCTGTTGGAACTGTTGGAATAATATTTGAGGGAGAAGCTGCAGAGTACAGCTGTGGGGTAGAAGGCCAAAGCTGGTCAGGAGCAGGAAATGGGTCATGAGCAGGAAAAAGCCTGTTAGGTCCAGGCCCAGATGGAGGAACAGGTAGATAGGTAAGTAGTGGAATAAAGAAGGCTATGCCAGCAGAAGGAGGCCATGTTGGAGAGTCCATGGTCCTGAGCATGCTGGGTATCAGATGATAGGTAGAGAGGTATGTGTAAAGTCCATGTTCTAATGCCAGGAAAGAGTGGTGGTCTGAAAAGATTGATGAGATTGCAAGGAGTCAAAGGCAGATAAAACATACTTTATTCACTCTGGGTGAAGGTTGCTAGGCAAGTGGCTGCCAGCAGGCACATAGGCCTCATGAAAGCACAAAAGCCTAAACAACAGGCAGGCTGGTTAAAGAGGAGGTAGAAGGCCTTACATTTATATATAACCCACGCTAAAGTGGCATTCTGCAAGAATAGTTATATAATATATTGCATCACTGCTTACTGCTTGGGTCCCCAGGTATCCAGTATGTCAACATTGTGTGCTGACTCATAGCCCTCAGATGTCTAGAGTTGCTGTCTTGGTCAATGCTGGAAATCCATATTAGTGCTCTGTTGTCTGAACATAAAATGACCTTATAGTCATTTGTCTCCAATACTGTGATGTCAGAGCACTAAGTGTCCATCACTTTATGAGGCTCAGCCAAGGGGATGACACCCTTTTATTGGGTATCATTTTATTTGGTGTGGCTGATATCTTAGTGTGGTTTCTTTTTTATGATTTTAATATGCCCACATGTTCTACAGTCTAAATTTACTCCCCCCCTCCCCAAACTTATAGTGTATCTGATGGCTTTCTATTCCCAGGAATAAGTAATACATCAGCCTATGTTGAATTGGTGGTACAGTTTCTGGATCTACCTAGGGTCTGTAGTCATCCTTCCTCAAAATGAATTTTCTTGTAAAATACAGTCTCCTAGGGTAAGGCACAGCATGAAAATCCAGTGTTTTATACAATGTGGAGGAACTTAGAGCAAGGCACAGCCCCGTCTAAACACTCCTCTTTAAGCTCACAGTATTCCACCACTTTCCCAGGAATGCTGTTCATGGCTGTCTTGTAGGTTTCCATAATTTCATGCATGGAACCCTCTCCCAATCATGTTAGTTTTTTACAGGGATGAGTTGAAGTCACGTGGTTCAAGTTTGGATCCTAGTTCTGATACCTAACTGCTGGTGGCTGGTGGTCAGTAGTCTGACATCCTCTGCTGTAGGGGATCACTCTTCACTTCACTCTTGAGCCACACTGTTTAGAAGGCGACTGTCTTAGTGTGATTATGGCTGTGATGAAGCACCAAAAGCAACTTGGAGAAGAAAAGGGTTTATTGGCTTGTACTTCCACATCAACTATCACTGAAGGAAGTCAGGGAAGGAACCTAAAGGCTGGAGCTGAGGCAGTGAGCGCTGCTTCCTGGCTTGCTCCTCATGGCTTCCTCAGCCTGCTTTCCTATAGAAACCAGGACCACCAGCCCAGCCAGAGATGGTACCACCCACAATGGTCTGGATCCTCCCCCATCAATCACTAATTAAGAAAATGCCCTGCAGCCTTGTCTACAGCCTGGTCTTGTTGGAGGCATTTTTTTCAATTGAGTCTTTAACCTTCCTTCTCACAGATGCAGTAACCTTCTTACACATGCCCACTTTGCTTCTGTTCCTGGCACTTTGTTACCTATGAACCATGGGTGATGGTGTTTTTTTCAAACAGCATCTGCAAGTTTCCATTTGCAAGCTTTCGTTTGGCCATCATTGCAGGAGGACATGCCTAAGCTAGCCTGCTGCAGGCTGAGATTTATGGAGCCTACCTGAATAGCTTCAGACTGAAAGGAGGACAATGGAGAACAGCTGTTACCTGTCTTGTCCCCCAGACACAGAGGACTAGTCACCTGTACTTGGTCACATACACTTTACCAGATGCAGGCACAGTGTGTGGGACTTGAACCTAATGGCTTATCTGCACTCATTCCTGAGCCCACAGTTATTGTTACAGGCTGCTGTAGTCACATGACTCTTTATACGAATGTACTATTCTGTTTGAAATAGATAACTGAATCACAGGGCCTCTCACCTTTAAATAGGTAAAAGGTTTATAATTACCTCAAAATTATTGTGAAGATTAAATGGTATATGCATGGAAGGTGCTTTGTCTGGGCCTGCTGGGAAGCACATACATAGTAAGTATTAATTATTACCATTTAGAGACCAGGGTTGACCTGACTCTTTCTGTCCTCCTTGGGACAGATTTCCTTCCTCTGCGTTTATATTTCCTTTCATGGGTCAGCAAATTATTTTGCTAACTATGTGTTAGAGTTACACCTATACTGTAACTGGTGTTTTCTTTCCTTATATTAGGTTCTTCCTTTTTGTTTACTTTTCTTTAAGCTACATGTTGAGCAACTACATGTTGTTATATAGTTTTCCTGGGTCAGGTTACAACTTGCCACAAGATGGAGTGCACTAAAAACAAGGAACCTCAGTTCAGAAAATGTCCACACTGGATTGACTTGTGGGCAAGTCTGTGGTTCATTTCCCTTCTCTCTCTCTCTCTCTCTCTCTCTCTCTCTCTCTCTCTCTCTCTCTCTCTCTCTCTCTCTTGATTTTTTTGAGACAGAGTTTCTATGTGTAGCTCTGCCTGTCCTGGTACTCACTCTGTAGACCAGGCTGGCCTCAGACTCAGAAATCTGCCTGCCTCTGCCTCCCAAGTGCTAGGATTAAAGGCATGTACCACAACTGCCCAGCTGTGGTTCATTTTCTTGATTTATCATTAATGTGGAAGGGTACAGATCACTGTGGGCACATCACCCTTGGATGGTGGTCTTGGGTCTATAACAAAGCAGGATGAACAAGCCACGGGGATCAAGACAGTAAGCAGAACCTCTTCATGGCCTCTGTATCAGCTCCTGCCTCTAGGTTCCTCTCTTGTTTGAGTTCCTGCCCTGTCTTGCCTCAGTGATGAACTGTTAGTTACCTGAGAGTTGTAGTGTGAAATACACCTTCCTCCCCACATTGCTTATGGTCATAGTGTTTTACCACAGCGACAAAAACCTTATGAAAGGTAGCAGTCATGAATGGCCTGGTACCCTCTATAAACTCCAGGTTGGCCAGACTCATCTCAATCCCCTGCTTTAGGCTCTTAGTCTGAGATTGTAGGTGTGAGTCAGCCAGCACAGTTGGCCCAGGCTTCATTTCTACCCAATCTTTGACTGTAAAGTGTGTATAGAATTACTTTCATATTTTACTATACATGATGCCATCACTTTCCTTTGTAATTTCTTTGTCCTCTCTTAGCCAGTAACTGCTTTTTCACATTATTTTTAGTTTTCTGTCTTTATTTTCTGTGTCAGTTATATGTCTTGTTGTTATGATAAAATATTCAGACAAAAGCACGCTAAAGAAAGGAAGTTTATGTGGGTCACAGTTTCCCAGTTTAGTCCTTCACGGTGAGGAAGTTAGGACAACCAGGACTTGAGGTTGCTGCATATACTGCAGTAAGGAAGCAGAGAGGGATGGATGGTCATGTTGAGCCAGCTCCCATCTTTAAACAAGACAAAACCCATTCTGGGAGAGCTCATACACAGAAGCATATGTGTAAAGTCATTGCAATGTGAAGGGAAAAGCTCCTAGCAAGTTTATCTATGTTTTTAGAGGACAGAAATATAACCTCAATGCAGCACCTATTAATAAGAATAGTGTATAACTATTATATGTTATGCTGTCCTCTCCTAACACCAAAACTACACAGTAACACTAATCTCCTGTGTCCAATATTTGGATTTTTAGGACTTGAGGCTGTGACTGCAGAGCCTTCTTGAATGGGATTCATGCTCTTAGAGAAGACTCCAGAGTATTTTATATCTTTTTCTCTCTGCTGTGTGAGGACATGATGAGGTGTCATCTATGTACCTGGACACAGGCCCTTATCAGGAACAGAATCTTCAGGTAATTTGATCTCAATTTCTGAGCCCCCAGGACTGTGAGGAATACACTTATTGTTTATAAATTCATTATTTCATGACATGTTGTTTTAGCAATCAAATGGGACCACATGTGTGATTTAACACCCTTGGTTTTTCTCAATTCTCCTGGCAGTGCTCTTGAATCATAAGATTGATACATGGTGGAGGTGAGGGGTCAAGAGTGCTGAAAGAGCAAGGTAGAGAGATGCTTAAGTGTTTATGCAAACAGCATTGAGATGTAGCACCTGTTGGAGGCAGAGTGAGGGCAAATGTGCCTCTCCATAGACAGATTCCATTAAGGCATCTGTGGACAGGCATCACAGCTCACATGGGGGAATCTGTACTGTATGTCACCAACTTAGAAGAAGAATAAAGATGCTTCCTGAGTGTCCGACAGGGTGAGGAAGGGCAATACATAATGCAGCTTAAAGTGTCTAAATATAAAATGGACAAATGCAGTGAGTGGCAGTTTGTTCATTCAGATGTCCCTCTTTCAGTAGTGTCAAACATTTACTCACCTGTTGGTCACATTTACTCACCGATGTGATTAATTTCAAATCTTACACTTTTCATTGGTAAATAAAAATACTAATTTATTTTTCTGGTTACAATTCATCTATTTATTCACCCATGCATTCACCTATGTATCCATTCACATTCGTCCATGATACATACATGCATACATATATACATTCATCTGTCCATCCAGGAACTCAGCAAGCCAATTTCCACAACTTCTTTTGTTGTTTAGCATCATACTAGGTGTTAGAAAGACTACCATTAGACATAGCTCATGTTGTCTATATATCTATCAAGCAGTGATGTATTCCTTTATGTGAAAGGTCAGCTCACCAAACTTTACAGGAACTACAGTGGATCCCAGCACTTAGTGGTGGAGGCTCTCATTGCACAGTGTTGGGAGGTGGACTAAAAATACAGGTGTATATACACAGGCAAAGCCATTCCTGGGTGAAGGGACAGAGCAATTAGAGGTATGGAAGGTGTGGAGGTTTGAATATGCTTGACCCAGAGGGTGGCACTATTAGGAGGTGTGGACTTGTTGGAGGAAGTGTGTCACTCTAGGAGTAGGCTTTGAGACTCTCCTCCTATATGCCTGGAAGACAAGTATCCTCCTGGCTTTTTTTGGATGGAGATGTAGAACTCTCTTCTCCTTCAATGCCATGCTTGGCTGGATGCTGTCATGCTCCTGTCTTGGTGATAATGGAATGAACCTCTGATCCTGTAAGCCAGCCCCAATTAAATGTTGTCCTTTATAAGAGTTGCCTTGGTCATGATGTCTGTTCACAGCAGTGGAACCCTAAGACAGAATGGTTACAAACAGAAGGCTGGCAGGACTGCTACATCGAGGAATTTGGCAACATGCCACAGAAGAGGGTGAGATTGGACTGCTGAGACACATCAAGATAACTAGAACATAAAAGGGTTTCTATACTCTACAAAGGAATTTGCTTCCATCCTACAGCAACAGGAGTTATTCCCTGTTCTAAGTCAGAATCAACATGATCAGACTTGTGTTTGGAAAGTTCCTTTTATAGCAAGCAAAGGATGGGTTGAGGTGAGAGAAGTCAGAAGGCCAATTAAGAGAGCAATTGTCGTAACTGATTTAAGCCAGCAAGAAATAATTTGGCTTTTATTATATTTTTAGACAAGCAAAAACATCGAAATGCACATTGGTGTGGGAGGTGTGATCACATGTATAAAGAAGAATATTATTAAATGTCTCCCATCATTAAGTTTTCAGTCCAACAAGGAAAATGCTGTTAGCCAAAAAAGGCTATTGGAGAGATGAGAGGGAATTTATGTAGATAGTCATATTGCTTTAGCAGGGAAAGCAGCATATTTCAGGTCAACAAGGGAAGTGAACATTTTTGAGTAGTGTATTTTATCTCCTTGGTCTTGAAAGAAAAGAATCTTTCCTAAGAGCCTGCCATGTGGGAGGATATTTTCCAAAGGAGGTGGTAGCATTAGGAAAAGGCATCAGGCCATGTGCACAGCCCAGTGTTGATGAATAACAACCTGCCCTGTTGATACTTGCAGATGGGCTGTGAACCAAGGCTGGAGATCCAGAGGGACCATATGGTGTAGGCTCTGAAAAGCAAGGTCAAACAATCTGGACCCTATCTGCTCTATCACAAGGGAGCACTGAAGAGGTCATGTAGTACAAGATATCTTAGGGACAGCTTTCCTTGACTTCATTGCATGAAATGGATTGATCCAATGAGGTCTGTGTGTCTTAGTGGGTGTTAATGGAGCCCAGACCCAAATGTGGGCAGTGCCATCCCATGAGCGGGAGATCACGATTAAATAAAAATGAGAAAGTGACTCAGGCACCAGGATATATATTGTTCTGCTTCGTGACTGTGGTTCCAATGTGATCAGCTACCCATGCTTCTGCCACCATGTCTTCCCTGCCACAACAGACTTTATCATCTCAAACTGTGAGCCAAGATAGTCTTCTTTAAAAAGTGTGTGTGCACATGTGAGTTCAAAAGAAGGTAGGGCTTAGAGTTACAGGAGGCTGTCATTCCGCCCCCCCCCCCACCCTGTGGCTAATGGAAACTACACTAAACTGATCCATCTCTCCAGCCCTCTTTTAATTGTTTTTAATCAGTTATTTTTGGTCATAGCAACAAAAGTGTTATAAACACTATAATTTCACTAGTGGAATTTAGAAGATAAAAGCAAAGATGACTGAGAGATCATTAAATTAATTTAAGTCATTAGAGTATCAGGGGATGGTGGGACATCCAGGTGGTATTCTGCATTTTATAAATGAGGAATTGTGGCACTCCCTTTTTCACAGAGATGACATTTAGTGAGGTGTGGGGACATTGTGAGTATCCCAATTGGAAGTCTACAGTCCCACTGATGCCTAGTGAGTGAACATGGATAGGATTTAGCAGTAGGAAAAACTACTCAAGAGAAGACTTGTTGGTTGTTCTCAGTAGAACTAAGACTGAGATGCCCTGAAGTTTATATTTCTAAAAGAAAAATGAGAATTCTACTTCAGAAAAGAGATGGCTCATGAGCCATCTACTGTGAAGAAAGCTTTTGATTGTCAGTGTAGACTTCAAACTTACTTCAAGGTGGTGACTGAAGGCAGAAAGGTGAACTTGCCTTGGAAGGAATGCTAGCCTTTGGATTTCTATCCTCTGGATGTAAGAGATAAGAAGGAGCCGAGTGGCTTGGAGTGATGGGCGTCTGAATGAAATCTAAATACATTGTGCTGCAGTACTAGGGCAGGAGTTAGTGTGAAGGGTCTCAGCAGAGTCTACAGATGGCAACAGCTGAAAGAACTCAGAGCTGAGCTTCAGTGGGTTTGCAATAACTGCCACTAATGCCACCATCTGGACACATGTCTCAATCTTCTCTCTAGCTTTCAGTCTTGTCAAAGAAGCAAAAACAATACTCATCTGAAAGGGATATGAGTATTCAAGTCTATTTTTATTTTTTATTTTTTTTATTTTTTAAATCAGGTTCAACACAACATAGTAAGATACCTAACAAATGGTAGGGTCAGAGAAAGGAGAGCAAAGACAGCTGGTTTGCATAGAGCTGGTTTGCATGTTGTAGAGAACATGTGATAAACATATTGGCACAGGACACTGAGTGTTCAGGCATTACCTGATGTAAGCACCTTAGCTTTCAGTTGCTTACATGCCACCTGTGACTATTTGAAAGTGCTGATTTGTGGGTTTCAGAATCTCCAGAATTTCATAATTTTTGACTCGTGAATATATAGAATTCTGATATTCATGCAGTTACCTCAAGCACATTTCCAGATGCTGGGGCAGCTATGGTATATATAAGGCAAGATCCATTCTTTCGGATGAGAACAGAAAGACACAGATATAAATAAGAGATGGACATCCTCAGTGGCTCCTACTAGGGGAAATCTAACATAAAACGTTCATGTGGTGGAGACACATGAGAAACTATTTCATACCCTAATGGGAGCAGTGCATGTGGCCATCAGGCCAAGAAAGAAGAGAACACAAAGGACAAAGGAGATAAGTAGATTCAGAGAAGTCACAGGAAATGATGTGTGAGGGCAGGGTACATGTGATACATGCATGTAAATGTACAGGTACAGTTTGTCAGTGAGTGTAGCATATATCCAGTATCTTCCTCTATCACTCTCTGCCTTGTTTCTCACTGATTGGGAATCCCACTGTTTCGAGTAAGCTGGCAGACCAGTGATTTCTTTGGATTCACCAATCTTGTCCCTTCAATGTTTGGGTTATAGCCACATAATACCACATCTGCTTTTTACATGTGTGCTGGGTCAAACATGGGTCCTCAGGTTTGCACTCTAAGCATTTTCTCTCACTGAGCCATCTCCCAGCCCCAAGCTGCAGCTTAGAGAAAGCAGGTGCAGAAAAGCCATGTCTTAGAGGCAGTGGTTAGAGGACAGAAAGGACTCATGAGTAACAAGAGTAATTTCATGTATTTTCATGTTAATTACATTTATACTATTTGATATGTTAAGTAGTTTCTCAGATCCAGTGCATGCATGTGGGTTAAGAAAAGGAAAAAAAAGGCATCACAGGGTTTAGATGATAAAGTTGACTCCTCCATATTCACTACATTACATCATCTGGGGCTATAGCTAATGGTTTCATGACAGGAATTTTCCACGAAGATGCGAATATTTTTTCATATAATTTATTCATGCATTCATTTCCCTTTTAGGTGCTATCTAGTCATACACATATGTGTCATTGATCATTTATGTTACGTGGTACACTGTGATCCTTACTTGATTGGCTGAACCCCAGTCTAGATGCTATGGATGTTACTATTTAATTCAGTGAACTTTGTGGAAAACATTTATATTCCACGGTGTGAGTGGGCCTTATAGAATCAGTTGAAGGTCTTCAGAAGCAAATACTGTGTCTCTGTCTGTCTTTCTGGTTTCCCATCTGTTTCCCTTGTCTCTATGCCATTATATAATTTTGGCTTTGTTTCTCTGGAAAATCTCTGCTTACTCATGATCATCTATTATATAAGTTAATCCTTTAAAAAATGATCTCACAGGAACAAAGTTACCCTCATTGGGTTTAGCTGCTTTTATTCTTTTTCTATTCACACATATAATTTCTCCTCATTACTCTCACTTATCTAAGCATGCTGCATATGGACACAGGGGATGTGGCTGAAGTGTGGATTGAGCACTTAAGCTCCATTGAGTATCCTCATTCACTCTCTTTTTGCAGTATGGCACCATATCCGTGGTATGTATTTCCAACAGTGGACTGACTAGGACAATGGGTATAAGCATATTATGTTTTTATAGAAATTGCTGAATTGCTCTCCAAAAAATTTTGTAGCAATTTACAAAACTGGCACCAGTATATGAGATGGGTTGTTTTTCTATATTCGCCATCGTTTATCATTGTCAGGTGGAAAATAGACTTCTTTTGTTCTCATAACATACAGTTTTTAAACTATGTTAAAATTAGAATTTAAAACCACTAGTTCATTTTGTCTGAGTTACTGTAATTTGTTGTCTGTATGCCATTCATTCTGTGAAAACACACAGCAGTATTTTGAAGATAGATTGAGCCCCATTGAGAATACAGTTTGGCCTCCAACACAGTAGGCAATTGACTTCCAGCCCTTGACCTCCAGAAACGTTGGCTTTAGGGGCTCAACCAGTCACCAATAACATGGATTTATACTTGATATGATTGCATCTTAAAACCCACTTAGAATATTGTACTGGGAATTTATTGTTAGAAATTAAGAGAGAAAAAAACTGAGTGTATAATTTCATTAAAGTATTTTAAATTTTTAGTGACTATTAATGTTTTGTTTTTATGAAACAAGGAACATTTGCTGTAGCATGTCAAATCCACATATTTGAATTCAGAATTAAATATTGAACAAAAAAGTATTCATATGAGATATGGTATGTGGGGGTACATGTATCCGTGCACCAGTTTGCAGAGGCCAGATAGGATATCAGGTATATTTCTTTATTGCTCTCTACCCTATGGCCATGAGATAGGGTCTCTCACTGAATCAGAGGCTCACTGTAAACTAGTTGCTCATCAAGCTCTTAATGACATTTTGAGTAAGGGAACACTCATCCACTGTGGGGGTGGGGGCGGGAATGAACTTGTACAGCCTCTATGGAAACCAGTGTGTCAGTTCCTCAGTAAGATGAGGATTGATCTGCCACAAGATCTAACTATATCAGGCTTTGGTATACTTAAAGGATGTTTCATTCTGCCACAAAGACACCTTTTAAACCATGTCTATTGCTGCTCTATTCATAATAGCCTTAAATTGGAAATTACCCAGAAGTCCCCCAATAGAAAAATAGATAAAGAAAACGTGTAAATGTGGTACATTTACAGGATGGAATATTACTCAGGTGTTAAGCGAAATCATGAAATATGCAAGAGTAAATGGTTGGAACTAGAAACAAATTATCCTGAGCTAAAACATATTTGAGTAAGACAAATATTGTATGTATTCACTTATATGTAACTATTATCTGTTAACTGAGTGATACGCAAGCTACAATTTTTACATCCACAGAGGTTAGGTGTAGAGTAAGCAAAAAGATCTCATTAGCAAAGGGAAATAGAATGGGTTGTTATGGATGGATCGCCTGATATCATCAAATGGGAGGGAGGACAAAGGAGAAAACACAGGGAAAGAAAGATAAAATTAAGGACCATTTGAAAGGTAGTATGAGAACTTAATACAGCAGAAGCTACCTAAAATATATACAGATCTGAAGACATTCTAAATGAAATCATTGAATAATGGGATATACAGAGCCCCAAATGGCTGTCTCTTGTCACCAAATGAAGCCTTCAGTATAGAATTGTATTACATCCAATTTGGTTGTCAGCCAACAGGGTTCCATGAGAATTTCTGAACAACTGATGCTGTTGCCAAAACTACAGGTTGCTCTTCACAAAACGATGGCAAGGCCCCATTGCTGAAAGCAATACTTACATAAATCAATGAACATTGAGAAGTTAAATTGGTACCTACATAGAGTTTTCAGGCCTACATTCTAATGTCTTTGGTACAGAAATATATCTTTCACGCTACCAAAAGAAAAAAGTAAATACCAACCCAGCCACAAATTCTTTCATGTACAATGCTATCCAGGCTACAAGATATCCTTGTGCAACGGTGGTACAAAGCTTACTGGTGACACAAAGCTTTCAGGAGTAACCAATATATGGATTTAGGGCCCACTCCATGAGATGGAACCCATACCTGACATTGGGTGTCTAAGAACCAGAAATGAGGTAGTTCAAGAGTAAAACCAAATACTACTTTTCTAAAATCAATAAAACACATAAAGTAACTCCTAACGACCATACTCATAGATCAGTGCCTTGCTCAGTTATAGTTAGAGAAGTTTCCTCCTGCAGTAGATGGGACCAAATACAGAGACCCATAGCCAGACATTAGGCAGAAAAAGACAGTCCATGAAAGACTTATTCCCAAATGGGATGTCTCCATCAAATACTCAAAGCTGAGGGAACCTTTTAGAAGAGAAGGTAAAAGAATGTAAAAGCCAGAAGGGATAGAGGACACCAAGAAAACAAGGCCCTCTAAATCAATAAGAAAGCTTAATATAAAGCTTAAACATAAATCAATAATCAAAGTTCATATGAACTCAGAGAGACCGAGGCAGCATGCACAGGGCCTGCACAGGTCTGCTATGCATGCAATGGCTCCCAGTTTAGTGCTTGTTTGTTTTGTTTTGTTTTGTTTTGGATTTCCTAGTGTGTGAACAAGGTGTGTGAACAAGTAGGTGTCTCTTTCTCGTGCTTTCTCTTCTGTTTGTTTGTTTTGTCTAATTCTGATATATTAGTTTTTATTTTATTTATTTTATTATTATCCTTGAGAAGCCTGTTTGTATTCTGAGTGACTAAAAGGAATGAATCTAGAAGAGAGGAATTGGGATGAGCAGAGGGTTAGTGGAGAGAAGGGAATCCATAACCAGGATATGTTATATAAGAAAAAAATCCATTTTCAATAAATGAAAAATAAGTAACAGTATGCATACATGTGTACATCTCTGTGGTGGCATGGGCATGTGCACCTGCCAGTGAAGACAAAAAAGAGGGTGTTTGATTCCCTAAAGCAGTAGTTATAAGCAGCTGTAAACCATTCATGATGGGGTGCTTAGACAAGAACTAGGATTTTCTACAAGAGCAGTGTGCCTCTTAACACCCGAGCCATCTCTCCAGCCCTTGCTATTTTGATTGTTACACAGAGATACAAAATGAGAGTCTTTCAATTTGTTGCTTGTCAGAACAAAAGAGATCTGCACCATCTCCCTTTCAGAGAAAATCTGCAGACTGAGGAAAAGGCTTACCTAGTGTGGTACCCAGGCAAAGCCTACTTGTGGCTTGGTTTAACAAGAAGGTGTCAATGGCTGTAAGGCATCTGTAAAGGACACATTGATAGTGTAAATGGGGCATTGTAAGGCTGTGTTCTCAGTGATAACTCTGCCTTAGGCTGCAGTAAAAGTCGCACATCTCAACCAAGGCAGTGTGAGTAATTCCAACCAAGGTAATTGGTGAGGGACAGCCTGCGAATGTGTGATACTCTACAAATAAAGCGGCTTTTTATCAAAGGCAGACGTTAGCTCTACAGTGCAGGTCCTGGATGAGTTAAGATAGCCATAGTCCTGGTGCTTGGCCAGGCAGCACAATCATAAATCTCCACATGAAGGGTCCAAATTATTTTGGCTGGAGAAGATACAGCCACCTGACCTCTCAGCCCTAACACTTAATTACACTGTGAGCAAGCTCACTGCCTCTTCTTAGAGGTCAGCTTCTGAATGACAAGCACGGAACTGTTAAATGGTGAGTCCTACTTGTCCATACTGATGTTAGCCACACTGGCAGTGGGTGGGCCGGCTCCTCTGAGGTTTCAATAAAGATGTATAACTGAGAGGTGACAGTGTCAAGGGACAAGACACACTTCTGGAGTTAGCATAGCTCAGTTGCTGAAGCTGAAACCCAGTCGACTGAAATGAAGGACCAGGCAAGGCAACAACAACAACAACAAAAAACCAAAAATACAAACAAACAAAAACCAAAAAACAAGAAACAACAACAAAAAAACAACCCACATTGCTTCTGTTGAGGCTTGTTTAGAGGTTGAATGATGCCCTGTTCCACTGCCGGCAGAAAGGGTTGGGACCTTTGGCTCAAATATTCTGAAATTTCCATTTGAGAGAAAAGACTGTTCTACTCTGTTATCAGAAATGTATTTATTTTGGCTCTGGATTCCTCTTATGTCAAAGCCAAGGAATTTAGATTGAGAAAACTCCTCCACAAGAGAAAAAAGCAAGAAACTCACCTATTTTCTAATGAAAGTGAGGGCTAGAGACATGCTCACTCAACAAATCACTTGCATGTGTGCAAGCACAAGGAACTAAGTTTGATACCCAGAACACATAAGAATCCAGGCATGATGGTGCTGTTTATAACCAAAATGCTGGGGATGCAATGCTCTCTGGAGACTACTGGCTCAAAGGCATAGCCAGCTTGGTGTGGTCCAGGCCAATTAGAGACTCTATCTTAAAAGACAAGGTGAATGACCCTGAGGACCAACATCTAATGTTGTACACTCACATGCACATATGTGTACTTATGTAAGCATGCACACCCATCCACACACCCATACCTACTCATCTTTTCACACCCACACTTAAACCTACTTGAGCCTGTATGACAAATTATAATTTATCTACCCTATTATTTGCATGGTGCTAACAAATGCATTCACAATTTTTTTTCTTTGATAAGATTAATATGTCATGGGTAAGATGTCCCTGTTTCAGAACTCATTTGGCAATTACTGAAAACTCAACTGCTTTACACTCCTACCAGAAGTATTTAAAATGCTTGAAGCCTTAGGTGATAGCTAAAATAAAAAATTTCCAAAAGCTATTTGCTTGATTAGCTTGTAGAACTACAGGCAAACCCAAATTTACAAATTGGAGAATTGTAGTTAACTGCAAATCAGAAATGAACTGGCAAGGGTAGTCTAGTTGTTGAAAGAGAACAATATCTCAATGTTCGATATGAATAAAACATGTCAGGCTCATGTGGGCAGAGCCAAGTGTTAATGCCAGGCTATTCCTGATAAGTGTTGGTTGGCGGTTCTGTTCAATCCCTCATCTTTGGCACTGGGAGTTCCTCTTTTGCTCTTTGTCTTCAATGCCCATATTGGAACCATTTATTTTTTCATCTGAGAACTCAAAGCTAATCTGTCCTTATATTTGAAAGCATTTAGTATTAACTTGTAGTGAACTACAGATGTGTCCTATATACAAAGTGTGTTTAGGCAGAGTTAATGATTCTTGACTTCGAATAAACATCACACTTTTAACTATGTATAACCAAGAAGCATTGGTTCATAGACTATGGCTTGTTTCAACACTTATCTGCTCTAGTAAGTTTAATTCTAAGCCTTGTACCTGTGTACCTATTGTCATTTGGGCTAACTGGTCAGAATCTTTTTCTTTCTTTCTTTCTTTTTTGTTTTTGGTCATCCATCCCCAAGGATGGCCAATGATGACCTTTTATTAGACATACTACTCATGTTGGTCCAGGTCTATGTCCATTTGGGGAGCAATGTATGTATTTCCATTTAGACCCAAGGTTTTCTTTCTTAATCCTCAATTGGCTAAGGGTTGATATTCCAGAGTTATACTTTTGATGATTTCTATTCTTGTGAAACCCTTAGGTTGATTTTTCTCCCTATAATTGGCCAGCAAGGAAACAGCAGTATTTACTCAGATTGGGAATATTGGGGCAAAGGGCTTTTGGTTTTTTTACAAGATAAACAAAGGACCATGACACCTCGGTGTGGACCTGACCTCATCTTTTCCATCTTCTTCTGGCTTTTTGCAGTAGAGCTTAGGTCAGTGTTAACCAAATGTCTAGTCCAAGAATGGTTCACTTGCTTCTGTGGAGAATATGTGTAGCACACCTATGTATGTGGTCTTTCTGATTGACATACAGACCATTAGTGAGGGACTGTTGTGTAAACGGCGTCTATGTTCCACAGCTTATACTGGGAGGAAACACACCATCTCCTAGAAGAGCTTGTCTACAGTCTCACACTGCTTCCTTCCATTGTACATGATGCTTTTGAAAGATTTGGGGTTTTCAATGTGGTAGTCTTGACTGTCACAAAGGACTTTTCTAGCAGATGTTTAAGAGGTAAAAAAGGATATCTATATCTCTAGCTATCATTCATATATATATATATATTAGCAAGAAAGAGAGATAGACAGATAGAAACAGAGAGACAGACGTTGGATCCTGTTATGGCTTAGACCTTAAACATGCCCCCAAATCTCATTCTTTGAAGGCTAGATCCCAAGGTGGTGACAAGATCATGAGGGTTCTGATCATAGCATAATGACCAGTTAGTGGATTTATAGCATGATGGATTATTGTGGTAACTCCAGGGGATGTAGCTTAGCTATCCTTTTTCTCTTCTTTTACCTCATTTTCTTCTTCCTCTCTCTCTTTTTCCTCCTCTTGATCCCATTCTCTCTCTATCTTTATCTCTTTTCTGGCTGACATGAAGTGACCTGCTTTCCTACACATTACATTCCCATTGCCATCCATGCTTCAAAAATTGGTCATTAAACCATGGTCTGAAGCTGGACCAGGCCTCACTTTTATTTTCCTTAATTGATTTACCTCAGTTTTTCAGAGCAATAGAAAATCGACACAGATGCCAAATCCTTGAAGCCTAGCCATCTATGTGTCTCTGTTTGCTTCTTGTATGAATCAGGGAGGGGCATCCTGACTGTAGGTGCATAGGAAGTATGCTGCACACCTGGAGGGGGTGGTGGTCATGTTATCAAGATGAAGGCTGGCCCTGTGGGTACTTTGTACAACTCCACCCACTGGAACTGCGGCTGTTAACATTCTGTGGATTTTAGTTCCATTCTTTTGGTTGTACAACACTGTCACTGGGAATTGTTTTTTGAACCATAATGATAAGTGCTGCAGCTTCAGTTTACACATAAGCTGTGCTTAGCAGGATTGACTTCAATAGTACAAAATGGAATGGATAGCTAGAGCAGGAAGTGAACAGAAGCAGCCAGAAAGGCCCTGGAGAGACTAAAACTTCCTCTTATGTTCTCTCAAGCCTGTGCTGTGGGTTTTGGTATTTTCTTTTCTTTTGTTGTTATTGTTGTTGTTTTCTTTCTTCCTTCCTTCCTTCCTCCCTCCCTCCCTCCCTCCCTCACCCCTCCCTTCCTTCCTCCCTCCCTCCCTCCCTCCCTCCCTCGCCCCTCCCTCCCTTCCTTCCTTCCT